>NC_041220.1:46210438-46236452 GCF_002837175.3 Physeter macrocephalus | reverse complement strand
ATCTTTAATTTCTTTCATCAGTGTCTTATAGTTTTCTGCATACAGGTCTTTTGTCTCCCTAGGTAGGTTTATTCCTAGTTACTTTATTCTTTTTGTTGCAATGGTAAATGGGAGTGTTTCCTTATTTCTCTTTCAGACTTTTCATCATTAGAGTATAGGAATGCAAGAGATTTCTGTGCATTAATTTTGTATCCTGCTACTTTACCAAATTCATTGATTAGCTCTAGTAGTTTCTGGTGGCATATTTAGGATTCTCTATGTATAGTATCATGTCATCTGCAAAGAGTGACAGCTTTACTTCCTCTTTTCTGATTTGTATTCTTTTATTTATTTTTCTTCTGTGATTGCCATGGCTAGGACTTCCTAAACTATGTTGAATAATAGTGATGAGAGTGAACATCCATTTTTTGTCCCTGATCTTAGAGGAAATGCTTTCAGTTTTTCACCATTGAAAATGATGTTGGCTCTGGGTTTGTCATATATGGCCTTTATTATGTTGAAGTAGGTTCCCTCTATGCCCACTTTCTGGAGAGTTTTTATCATAAATGGGTGTTGAATTTTGTCAAAAGATTTTTCTGCATCTGTTGAGATGATGATATGGTTTGTATTCTTCAGTTTGTTAATATGGTGTATCACATTGATTGATTTGCATATATTGGAGAATCCTTGCATCTCTGGAATGTCCATTTTATTGGCATAGCATTTCTTGTAGTACTCTCTTAGGATGCTTTGTATTTCTGTGGTGTCTGTTGTAACTTCTCCCTTTTCATTTCTAATTTTATTGATTTGAGTCCTCTCCCCCTTTTTCTTTATGAGTCTGGCTAATGGTTTATCAACTGTTTTTATCTTCTCAGAGGACCAGCTTTTAGTTTTATTCATCGTTGCTTTTGTTTTCTTTGTTTCTATTTCATTTTTTTCTGCTCTGATCTTTATGATTTCTTTCCTTCTGCTAACTTTGGGTTTTGTTTGTTCTTGTTTCTCTAGTTTTCTTGGGTGTAATGTTAGATTGTTTATTTGAGATTTTTCTTGTTTCTTGACGTAGGCTTGTATAGCTAGAAACATCCCTCTTAGAACTGCTTTTGCTGCATCCCATAGGTTTTGGATCATCGTGTTTTCATTGTCATTTGTCTCTAGGTATTCTTTGATTTTCTCTTTGATTTCTTTAGTGATTTCTTGGTTATTTAGTAATGTATTGTTTAGCCTCCATGTGTTTGTGTTTTTTACGTTTGTGTAATCTGGTCATTTTGGATGGAATCTTTATAAATATCAATTAAATCTATCTTGTCTATTTTGTCATTTAAGCTTCTGTTTCCTTATTTATTTTCATTTTGGATGATCTGTCCATTGGTGTAAGTGAGGTGTTACAGTCCCCCACTATTATTCTGTTACTGTCAATTTCCTCTTTTATAGCTGTTAGCAGTTGCCTTATATATTGCGGTGCTCCTATATTGGGTGCATATATATTTATAATTGTTATATCTCCTTCTTGGATTGATCCTTTGATCATTACCTAGTGTCCTTCCTTGATAAAATAGTAAAATCTATTTTATCTGATATGAGTATAGCTATTCCAGCTTTCTTTTGATTTCCAATTGCATGGAATATTGCATGGAATCTTTTTCCATCTCCTCACTTTCAGTCCATATGTGTCCCTAGGTCTCAAGTGGGTCTCTTGTAGGCAGCATATATATGGGTCTTGTTTTTGTATCCATTCAGCAAGCCTGTGTCTTTTGGTTGGAACATTTAATTCATTCACATTTAAGGTATTTATCAATATGTATGTTCCTATTACCATTTTCTTAATTTTGGGGGTTTGTTTTTGTAGGTCCTTTTCTTCTCTTGTGTTTCCCACTTAGAGAAGTTCCTTTAGCATTTGTTGTAGAGCTGGTATGGTGGTGCTGAATTCTCTTAGCTTTTGCTTGTCTGTAAAGCTTTTGATTTCTCCATTGAATTGGAATGAGATCCTTGCCGGGTAGAGTAATCTTGGTTGTAGGTTCTTCCCTTTCATCACTTTAAGTATATCACTCCAGTCCCTTCTGGCTTATAGATTTTCTGTTGAGAGATCAGCTGTTAACCTTATGGGAGTTCCCTTATATGTTATTTGTCATTTTTCTCTTGCTGCTTTCAATAATTTTTCTTTGCCTTTAATTTTTGCCAATTTGATTACTATGTGTCTCGGCTTGTTTCTCCTTAGGTTTATCCTGTATGGGACTCTCTGTGCTTCCTGGACTTGAGTGGCTATTTCTTTTCCCATGTTAGGGAAGGTTTCGACTATAATCTCCTCAAATATTTTCTCGGGTCCTTTCTCTCTCTCTTCTCCTTCTGGGACCCCTATAATGTGAATGTTGTTGCGTTTAATGTTGTCCCAGAAGTCTCTTAGTCTGTCTTCATTTCTTTTCATCCTTTTTTCTTTATTCTGTTCCACAGTAGTGAATTGCACCATTCTGTCTTCCAGGTCACTTATCCATTCTTGTGCCTCAGTTATTCTGCTATTGACTCCTTCTAGTGTATTTTTCATTTCAGTTATTGTATTGTTCATCTCTGTTCATTTGTTCTTTAATTCTTCTAGATCTTTGTTAAACATTTCTTGCATCATATCGATCTTTGCCTCCATTCTTTTTCTGAGGTCCTGGATCATCTTCACTATCATTATTCTGAGTTCTTTTTCTGGAAGATTTCCTATCTCCATTTCATTTAGTCGTTTTTCTGGGGTTTTATCTTGTTCCTTCATCTGGTACATGGCCCTCTGCCTTTTCATCCTGTCTATCTTTCTGTGAGTTCAATGGGAGTATTCGTTTGTGGTTTTTCTTTTATCTTTTCATCACTTTGACTATATCACGCCACTCCCTTCTGGCCTGCAAAGTTTCTGCTGAAAAGTCAGCTCAGAATCTTATAGATATCCCCTTGTATGTAACTGGTTGCTTTTCTAGATCTTTGTTAAACATTTCTTGCATCATATCGATCTTTGCCTCCATTCTTTTTCTGAGGTCCTGGATCATCTTCACTATCATTATTCTGAATTCTTTTTCTGGAAGGTTGCCTATCTCCACTTCATTTAGTTGTTTCTCTGGGGTGACTATATCACGCCACTCCCTTCTGGCCTGCAAAGTTTCTGCTGAAAAGTCAGCTCAGAATCTTATAGATATCCCCTTGTATGTAACTGGTTGCTTTTAAGATTCTTTATCTTTATTTTTTGCCATTTTAATTATAGTGTGTCTTGGTGTGAACCTCTTTGTGTTCATCTTGTTTGGGATTCTCTGTAGTCGTAAATCTGTATTTCTGTTTTCTTTCCTGGGTTAGGGAAGTTTGTAGTTATTATATTTTCAAATAAGTTATCTGCCCCATTTTTCTCTCTCTTCCCCTTCTGGGACCTCTATAATGCAAATGTTAGTACACTTGATGTTGTCCCAGAGGTCTCTTATACTCTCCTCATTTCTTTTAAGTCTTTTTTTTGTTTTGTTTTGTTTAGCTTGGGTGATTTCCGGTACTATGTCTTTAAGTTTGCTGTTCGATTCCTCTGTATCATCTAATCTATGGTTTATTACTTGTAGTTTTTTTTTCATGTTTTGGTTTTGTTTTGTTTTGTTTTTTAAATTTCAGTTAATGTGTTCCTCTGCTCAGTTTGGTTCTTTTTTTTTTTTTTTTTTTTAAATTTCTCACAGTGTTGATCCATCCTTCTCCTGAGTCCATTAAGTATCTTTATAAACATTACCTTGAACTCTTTATTAAGTAGATCACTTCTCTCCATTTTGCTTAGTTCTTCTTTTGGAGTTTTGTCTTGTTTCTTCATTTAGAACATATTCAACTGTCTCCTTGTTATGCCTAGTTCTCTGATTTTTGTTTTGCTTTGGTTTAATTTGGTTTTGGTTTTCCTCTATGTATTAGGTAGGTCAGATACATTTCTTGGAAAAGTGGCCTTATAGAGGGATCCAGCACACTCCCCTCTGGCCACCAGAGCTATATGCTTTATAGTAGCTCCCTAAATGGGCTGCATGGGCCCTCTCTTATGGCAGGGCTGACTACTGTGGGCATGCTTGTAGGTGAGGCTGGCTCCAACCTGGTTGGTTGCCAGCCCCTGCCTTGTGTAGTGGCTGCAGCCTGCTCTTGGTTTGATTTGCAACCTGCAGTGACTGGCTGTGTGACTCTGGGATCCTGGGGCTTGTGCCTGTCCCTGGTGAGCACATAAGACCCTGATGCTGATATACTAAAGGAGGACTCCAAAATCGTATTTGTCACTATCATTTTCCTCATGGTGAAATGAGCTCCCCCAAACAGCTGCTGTCAGTGTCTATAACCCTAGGGAGAGTCCCAGCTGTCTCCTGTCTCCCCAGGATGCTCTCCAAGATCAGCAAGTCAATCTGACCCAGGTTCCTTTCAAATTATTGCCACTCTGCTGGGATTTGGAACATGTAGATTTTGTGTCCTGCTCTGTAAGAGCAGCATCTCTGTTTCCTACAGCTCTCCAGCTCTCCCATGTGCAAGTCCTGCTGCCCTTCAAAGCTAGATGTTCTGGGGCTCATCTTTCTGGCACAGGACCCCTAGATTGGAGAGTCTGATGTGGGGCTCAGACCTCTCACTTGTGGAGAACTTCTGAATTATGATTATCTTCTTATTTTCAGATCACTGACCTGGGGGTGTGAGTCTTAACTACATACCCCCCACCCCCTGACATCCATCTCATTGTGGTTTCCTCCTTATATCTTTAGTCATGGAAAGTCTTTTCTGCTAGTCTTCAGGTCATTCTCATCAATAGTTGCACTGTAATAGTTGTAATTTTGGTGTACCCCTGGGTGGAGATGAGCTCAGGGTCATTCTACTCTGCCATCTTTGTCACACCATAAAAAAGATAATATAATCAGAAAATGATTGTATTATCGAATAACCCAATATAACATAGTGGTAGATAAAAGATTTGCTTTTATATTCTTTCTTCCAAAGCAACTTGCCTTCTGAAAAGTTGGCAAAAATTTCTTTGTGATCATAAATTCTTTATTTAGCCAGAGAAAACCAGATGGCTCCCTTCTGGGTGCTCTGTACTAGGTTTGGCAATTATCTCCCCCCACAATCACCCTCCATGATTAAGATAACTTGCTGAACTGATTGCCAGGCTTCCAAAGGAAGATGCTGGAATTGGATCTTAGAATGCAATGCAATTCACACTTTGAGCTTTCCTTAATTTGCTATGGAAAATGCATTTATTTGTTCATTTAGCAAACAAGTAATGATTACTTATTGTGTGCTTTACTCATTGATTGTAGTTTATTTGCTTACTAGACTAGACTCTTGCCAATTAGATGAAACATACACAGTTTATTCTAAGGCACTAAGATTTCTTCAAGGTTAATAAAGTCATTCTTAAAGAAAACTAGCCACTGTAATTTGTGGGAAATTGTAAAAATTGTTTAGAAGGTACTAATGCTGAGTAATTTATCATAAGATTGTGACACTAATATGAAAAATTAGTAAAGAAACTTTAGAGGAAGAAATTTTTATTTTCTACTTACTCAAAATATTGCTACCAAAAAATGTGAATGCTTACAGAAATATAAATTGAAATGTTTACGGCAGGGTGTAAAGATAATACTCAACTTCATTCATATGCAATCATTTTTATATTTAAAAACATTTTATGCCTGTCTTTCCCCACTTTCCTCCTTTCTGTCTTCTGACAATCAAAAGCCTTTGACTTCTGGTTTCAAAGTTTTCATTTAAAATATTCATTTTATTTCAGTGAGCTGCTTTCAGGATAATGCAGTTCATTGTTTTATTATACATAGCCCTTTAAGTCGTATTGTGTTAAAGAAATGCAAGCATTGGTAAAAAAATTAAATTAAAAAATATTTATGAGGTACAACAAAGTCTACAGTGAAAATAGCAGTACTTTGCATTATGCTTCTCTAGCCCCTACTCCCACAAACCAGAGCTAACCATTTTCAAATATTAACATTATTCATGGAATTTACTTTCATATTTATCAACAGTACATTATATTAGTAATTTGATGTAACAACATTTTACACTAGTTATCAACTTCCTGTTAAGGAAGGTGCATTTTTATTACACCACTACTCCCTCAACTTCTACTCCCTACATATTGCAATGTACAGTTATATTAGTATTTTTGTTTAAATATACAGCTATGTTTTTTATTATATTGACCACATATTTAATTTTTTATCTCTGCACGAATATTAAAGCATATTTGGGTTTCTTTTATCTAAAGCTTACTGGTTTTTCTGGAATTAGTGACTAGCTTGTGTCTTGACTTGTTCTTTTTTTTGTACTTTAATCTCATTGCTTCTACATGCTCCGTCAGATGTGATAGATACTTACCAATGTCATTTTAAAGATGTCTAAACATGTGAGGTAATGAATCAGAGGTTTCTTTTTTGTTTTTTTCCCTCTGGAATCTCCCTTATTCCTGCTACAATAAGTTCTGGCTGTTCTCATAGCTGATAGCACAGCTGTTATGTTAATATTTTCCTTACCTAATTCTAGATCATCCTTTGCTTCTTTTTAGCATTGAATTTCCTATTTTCTGGACTTTACATTTTAGAGTAACTCCATATGAAAGAAAGTATGGAAAGTAAATATATATATCAGGAATATTACATTAGAGAAAATGTCTTCTTTTCTACCCTTACTCTTGACTGCTAATTGGTTTCGCATATAGTTTTGAGTTAAAAATTATTTTCCCTCAGAAATTTTAGCTGTGTTGCTAATAAGAAATCTGATGTAATTTGAATTTCTCTTTATTTGCAATATGACTTTTCTCTCTGGTGGTTTCTTTATTCCTTGTATTGCTACACTTCATGGTCAGGTTCCTTAGGTAGAGTATGTCCCATGTATCATTTTATGCATTGTGTTGGGCAGTTAGGTACACAATAGAATATACCTTTGTATATGGGGATTTCTTTGATTGACAAATTGAAAATATTATCGCTTATAAAAATTTATCTGTTTGTTATTTGTTCTTACTTTGTTAAACTTCTCTGTCACGAATTAGAACTTCTAAGTTGATTCTTTAAATTTCTTAGTTTGTCTTTTTTTTTTTTTTTATTTAGTTTATATTCTCTCAGATTCTTTATAGATTATTTTCTGATTCTATTGTTGAATAGTTTTTATGCTATTAAAATGTTAATCCCCAAGATCTCATTATTCTTTAGTGATTGTTCATTTTCATGTATTCCTGATATTGCTTTATAAATACAATATTTTGTTTCACTTTTCCCTAGATATAATTTGTAGATTTTTCCTTTATACATTACCTTTATTTCATTTGGGATAGAGCCCATCCCCTATTTTTGATCACTGTGTTTTGAGTTGGAGACTTTCCTTTTATGACTGGAATTTATTGATGGTCCATTCATCACTAAGAGTGAGATACTAATGATGGATTGACAGCTCTTCATGTCTAAGTAGAGAAAATTGACATTATAGTGGACTACACTATAATATGAGAAAATGGTAATCCACCTTTTTACTATGGACTCTAAATGTCAGTGTTCTGAAGATTTTACTCTGAGACTTAATTTCTTTCAACAAAGAGTTCTCCAGTCCTGCCTAGGAGACATAGCTCTGGCTGCAGGCATTTCTGAGACAAGACAAGGGAATAGGGTTAAATTTGGTCTAGTCTTAAAACTGTGGGCTTTTACCTTGTCCTCTGGTTTTCAGTGTGCTCATCACTTCCTCTCTCTTATGAGCAGTATTAGTTATTTGGAGTCCTTCATAATCCTGTTTGATCATGAAGTAGAGAGCTGAGGGCAGTCATCTGACTGAGAATAAGAAATAGAATTTGGGGACTCCCACTGATTTATATATAAAGCTTATTCTCACCTCAGTACCTTTACAAGTTCTAGTCCCACTATATGGGAAGCTCCTCCTTCAAATATGTATACTGTTTTCTCCTTTCCCTTTTTCATCTCCATATTCAAATATCACCCTCTCAATGAGAACTTCACTTCACCACCACATTCTGAATTGCCTCTGCCCTCCAATTCTCTGCCTATGCATATTCTCCAACTTATTTTCCTTAAAAAATACTTATATTCTTGATAATTGTTTTTGTCTTTTCCTTTTGGATACAATTTCCATGGGCATGGGGATTAACTGCTAAAACTCCAAGTGAACAGGGTGTTAAACATAGAAGCTAGTCCACAAATAATTGTTGAATAAAAATGTTTTGTTTTTATTTTAATAATCTTTGAGGTTTCTATATGGACAATCACATTGTCTGTGATTAAAAACACTTTTATTTCCTCCTTTCCAAACTGTATGCCTTTTATTTATTTATTTCCTTGCCTTATTGCACTGCCTAGAACTTCCAGTACTATGCTGATTAAGAGTGGTTAGAGTGGATACTCTTATTCTTGCAATTAGGGGGAAACCATTCAATCTTTAACATTAAAGTGTCATGTTAGCTGTACACTATTTTTTTCAGAAGCTCTGTTTTTTTTTGTTTGTTTATTTGTTTTGTTTTGTTTTGTCTTTTTCTAGAAGCTCAACCCCAGGAAACTCTTACTCATTTCTGGTTTACTTAGGCTTTTGGTTATACATGGATAAATATTAACAAAATATATGGCTTTATGTAGTGAAATTATTCTAAGATTCTTTTCTTTATCTGTTGATATTTTTATTGCTTTTTTTGTATTGATCAAGACTTTATTCTTTAGATAAACACCAGTTTCCAATGTTCAATTATCTTTTTATATATTGCTGGATTGTATTTGCTGATATTTTCTTGAGAATTTTGTTCATTATAGATAACTGTTTATACAACTCTTTAAAAAAGAGTCTTTTTTAAAAATAAATTTATTTGTTTATTTATTTTTGGCTGCATTGGGTCTTCATTGCTGTGCACAGGCTTTCTATAGTTGCGGTGAGTGGGGGCTACTCTTCGTTGCAGTGCACAGGCATGTCATTGCGGTGGCTTCTCTTGTTGCAGAGCACGGGTTCTAGGCATGCGGGCTTCAGTAGTTGTGGCACTTGGGATCAGCAGGTGTGGCTCATGGGCTCTAGAGTGCAGGCTCAGTAGCTGTGGTGCATGGGCTTAGTTGCTCTGCTGCATGTGGGATCTTCCTGGGCCAGGGATCGAACCCATGTCCCCTGCATTGGCAGGCAGTTTCTTAACCACTGCACTATCAGGGAAGTCCCCAAAACTGCTGCATGTGGGACCTTCCTGGGCCAGGGATCGAACCCATGTCCCCTGCATTGGCAGGCAGTTTCTTAACCACTGCACTATCAGGGAAGTCCCCAAAAAAGAGTCTTTGTTTGGTTTTAGAATCAAGATAATGAGGCCTTATAAAATGAATCAGTGATTACTTCCTTCTCCAATATTTCCTGGAAGAATATGTAACGAATTGGTATTACTTCTTTCCTAAAGTGATTGAATTTACCAGTGAAGCCACCTTGGCTCAAATAAATGCACTAAACTTACATCTTTAAAGCAAACAAACAAACAACAACAAAAATCTAGAGAATAGAGCAAGTTAAAACCAAAACAAATAGAAAAAAAAAAATGCTTAACAAAAATCAATGGTATTATAAACAGAAAATAAAAGATGAATAAAATGAATAAACTCCCAGCAATACTTATCAAGAAAAGAAGGCATACATTACCAATATAAGAAATGGAAGGGAGGACATTACACTAGACCCTACAGACATTAAAATGATAATTATATATTAAAAACATATCCAAAAATTCAATAAAATAAATTAAATGGGACAATTACTTGAAAAACTCAAACCAAGTTTACCCAGTAAGACATAGATAACCAGAATAGTCTTACATTTATTAAAGAAATTGAATTTGTAATTAAAACCATTCCAAAAAAATTTCACTCTGAATACAAATATCTACACTGTATCTTTAAAGACATTAAAAAAAAGAAAGAAAGAAAAGAAATCATATGCCAGGTAGAGGGAACAGAAAGGTGGTGTGACCCTTAAGACAGACAAGAGCATTGTGCTTTTGAGGATACAGGAAAAGGTCACTGTAGCTGAAAATGAGGGAGCAATGAAGGTAGAGTCAGATGTTGAGGCTGCAAGATGGGCAGGCCAGGCCATATCCTTGGGGTTTTGGAGGCCATGGTGAAAATGTATTCCACCTGCAATGTGAAGCTGTCTTCTCACTTCAGTAAATGGCTGTTCTGTTTTCCAGTTGTAGGGACTTTTTTTGTGTTTTCCTCACTTGTATATCCTGAGTGCCAAAAATAGTACACAGGGTGTTTAATAAAAATTTGTAGCTAAATAAATGAATTTGAAATTTTGCTTTGTGCAGGAACTACTGTCCAAATCCATTCATATTTATCTTTCTTTTGAATTAGCATTGTATTCCTTTATCTGTACTTTACTTAACACAATCTGACAGTTGTCCAGTTGTTGCTTTGTTTTACCATTCTATTCAGATTTTATTTTAAAGATTGCATAGAGCTCTTTGGTTGAGGGGATTAAATTTTGAGGTAGATGTACATAGGTTTGAGTTGCAAAATTATCATGTAACTTTGGTCAATTTGCTTAACATTTCTGAGTCTTAGTTTTTATTTTAGCTATAAAACAGGAAATTATTTTTATCAGATAATTTTGTGATGAATTAATAAGAAAATATGTGCCAAGTTACTAATATCAAGGATATATTCAATAAATTGAATGTATTATTATAATTAACAGTAGAATTATTATTATATTTTTTATTGAAATATAGTCGATGTACAATACTATATGTTACAGGTATACAGTATAGTGAGTCACAATTTTTAAAATTTATACTTCATTTATAGCTCTTATAAAATATTGGCCATATTCCCTATATTATACAATATATCCTTTTAGCTTTTTTTTTTTTTTTTTTTTTTTTTTGTGGTATGCGGGCCTCCCTCTGTTATGGCCTCTCCCGTTGCGGAGCACAGTCTCCGAACGTGCAGGCCCAGCAGCCATGGCTCACGGGCCCAGCCGCTCCGCGGCATGTGGGATCCTCCCAGACCGGGGTGCGAACCCGGTTCCCCTGCATCAGCAGGCGGACGCGCAACCACTGCGCCACCAGGGAAGCCCCCTTTTAGCTTATTTTATACATAATAGTTTGTACCTCTGAATCCTGTATCCCTATATTGTCCCTCCTCCTTTTTCTCTCCCCATTAGTTTGTTATCTATATCTGTGTGTTTCTTTTTTGTTATATTCACTAGTTTGTTGTATTTTTTAAGGTCCATGTATAAGTGATATCACACGGTATTTGTCTTTCTCTGTCTGACTTATTTCACTTAACATAATACTCTCCAAGTTTATCCATGTCATCAAATTCACATCTTTAATTAAAACATAATATTTATACTTTATAAATCTCATCAAAATCTTAAGAGTGAGGCATAAATTATGTAGAACACATCTGGAATTATTTAGGAGTGCTCTTAAAGACCAGGAGTTGTGACTGCAAAATTAAGAAAACAACATCTAATATAACATGTTAACAGCATTTTGATATTATTATTCATTCTGCTAAAAAGTTTCAGGGAATTTATTATTAAAATTTTTCATTGTTGATTTTTGATTTCTTTTGTTTTACACTACAGGGGTATTTTCTTAATTAAAATAATGTAATCCAAATTACTGTAGAAATTACATCATAGCTCATTTATATCCTTTTGCCAAATCCATCCCTGTCACTTAGTTGTCTTTCACATCACATAATTTATAACTATTATTTAACCACAATTCAAATGGGGAAATTTAAAAAGTTGCTCTGTTGGATCTCAGGTTTAATTGTCAATTGTGAATTATTGTCACAGGGCATTTTTTTTTTTTTTTTTTTTTTTTTTTTTTACTTTCAGCTGATTGAGCTCACTTACCCTTGACAAAAGACTGGTAGTCTTGATACTTGATTGTTTGTGAAATCTCAGAAACTCCCCTAGCCTGAAAGTACTTTTTTCATTGATAGCTGTTTTCAAAGAGGCCATTCTGATTAAATATAACCTGTCTGCAGGGAAGAATTCATTCACTATCTATCCCACTGGCAGAAGAGTTTTGCTGTCAGTATGAAAAAATGAGTTGCAGAAATGTGGATGGAAGGTTAAAAACTTTTGAAGGAGACAGAGGTGAATTAATAAATTGAAGGAATTACACCTTAAAGAAAAACACTTAAATCAAGGTACCTTCATTGCATCCCTAACTAGATAGACCGACCATCAAATTCTTCTCTACTCTATTAGGAATAAGAAATCTGAGCTTCTTGACCTTTACTAGCTAAGGGAACTTAAGTTGCAGTTTTTCCAAGTTCAGTTTTCTTATTTATGCTATACTCTCTTCAACTCATAGAGCTAATTGTAAGTTATGATTATTAATCACCTAGTTAAGGACTTTTTGTTATTTCAGTATTCCATTACTCTGTTCTACTTTAAAGGGCTAAAATATCACTGTTTTTTGTTGTTGTAACATCAGTTTAGGTACCACAGGGATTTCTTCAATCTCCCTTGCTCTCTCACCAATCCTTCCCCTCTTCCAATTCTGTCCTTCCTCTGCCTATCATTGAGACTCTCATGACTAACCTCTCATTTGCATATTACTACTAAACTTTACCAATTTTCCTGCCCCATTTTAAGGTCCTTCCTTCACTGAAGAGGAGGATTTTTGCTGTTGTTATTTTAGAAGGGGAATCTTTGAGTAGATCTGCTGGTCAGAGCAGAGAGACACCCATGAAAAGATCATCCTAAAATCACCATACAGCAGAGCTAAATTTGGCAGAATAAGTGCTTAAGCCAAATGGGTCCAGTTGTTCAGAGGACCAAAGGGCAAACTGGCTTGAAGCCAAAAGAAGTAGCAGAGTCATCAGTGGTTAATCATTTTCATAAAAATTTTACAGTATATTAAATATATATCATAAATTAATTTTAAGTTCTGCATAATGTAAGTAATGAGTTTATATTTTTGTTTCAAATATATTAAACATTAACTTCATTGTTTTCCTATTAATTGTGAACTCTTTTAAAATGAAATATTGGCATTTATAATAATGTTTAATATTACATGTGATATTGATATATACCAAAGAATCCACATTGTCATTTGATCACACAGTAGTTTTTTGATTAGACATGTGTAATTTTGTCTTATTACTTTTTAAATTATAACATTTTATATAGATGCAATATTTACTTTCTACTCAGTAGTCTGATTTCCGATATGTTTTATGAATATAAATATTTCGATTAATTCAGACTGAAGTACAAAAGTTTGCTTCTTTTATGAATATTTGAACTTTAAATAAGGTTATTTCCAAATGTCAAGGCTAATTGTCTATACTAATGACATCTTACAAATTGTATTATATGTGATTGGTCAAGCATTTTTAATGAATGAAAAACTCATCATTTTTCATTAAGTTAAATTTTGTAGGAAATAGCTGCTGATGTGTTGTACTTAAAGATGATCTTACATTTTGTTCAATAAGTGAAATAATATTTTATCAAAGATCATTGTTGATACTCAGTAAATTAGGATTAATTTTACTTCATTAGACACATCCTGATTACTTCTGTAGAGCCCCCTTCATATTATACCCCTAAAGTGAGAAGCACAAGGTCTTAGGATTCATTTCATGCTAATCAAATAGTATGCATTCTATAAGTATAATTTTCAAATAAGGAGAATTTATTCTTTGTTTTAGTTTTCAAGTAGCTATAATGCTACCTCCTCCACCCTTTCTAATCCCTCTATCATCCAGATAGACAATTGCCTCAAATTCATGAAAAGCTATTTCCCATTAAAGAGACTAATGGAAAGATCTACATGGACTTTACAAACATACAACTTCTGTTGGCTGATGCTATAGAAAGAAAGTGTACACCTGCGTTTAAAAAATGAACTTGAAACCTGCAGGACTTTATAAACAGATAGCTGGTGAATTGGCCTCAGGATAAAGGACTCTGAAAATGTTTTTAGGGAATTCTTTCCCAGAATAGTTAGACTTTTACTTTCATCTGAGATGCAGTTGGTCATAACAAAGGCAATTGCAGCCAAGCCTCTGGGGTTCCCTTTTTCTGTCGTCACAATTGGCACCCTGCTGAATGAAATATCAAGGCACTGAACCATGTCAGGGCAATGAGCATAATGATAGTGACTCAGTGGTATAAATGAGGTTAATAACTTGTGAGAAAGCGGAGCTTTGTTCCCAGATCCTTCACATTTTCTTCTCTGTGCACTGTAGCTTTTTAGAAATATTGCCTATCCGTGGAGAGCTAATGGCTCTCGTCATAAAGCTAATCCACTGTGCTTCAGTAGTCTTGGAACTCATTTCTGAAGTCACACTAATCTGCCTTTCTTCTGCTATGGTTTGCTTTTGCTCCTGAAAGGTTTTCTTATTCCCCAAGATTTCAAGCTGAGCGTAAAGCTTTTCTGTTGCTTCTTATATCATTGCTAATCAGGGGTGACACTTTTGTTTTCACAGACTTTTTTTTTTGTAATTTCAATTTTTTAATACACAAGGAAGCATTTTGTGAAGGAAATAAATAGAATTTTGAAAATGTCACGGCCCCCCTTTAACACCGCCTCTGTGTCATCCACATGCACCCTTCCTTCTCTTCTTTTCTCTTCCCATTTCCCTGCATTCCACATCTCAGAGGGAAGCTTGTCACTGCTCTTGCTTACTCCCTGCGTTCTGTCTATCTCACAAGCTATTTTGGGGATAACGAATATCATAATAGACTAAGAAAACCATATAAATACACACAATTTTTTTTTAGTTGCCAGGGACTACCTAAGGCAATTGGATCCATTTGATTGTTTTCTGTACCAGTATGTCCCTTGTGATAGGACTTGATTATTATTTTTTGTTCGTGCCCATTCTTTGGCTTTCCTCCTCTACTCTTACATGCTGCTGCAAGCATTTACATAATGAAACTAAGGAATTGTGAAGGGAAATCAAATCACAAAAGATGAGAAAAAAATGTACTTCTAACATCATTACATTGACTGAAACAGGATCAGCCATGTGTTTGTACTCTTCCCTTTTGGTAACCTTTTCCTTTTCAGTACTTTTGCTTCTTAAAATACTTGTAGTAATACTAAAGTAATAGTTTAAAAGGTTATATAGTGCTACCTATGTGCTAGGCACTGCTTTTACATATAATATTAACTCCTGAAAAGTATATAGTATTGTTAGCCTCTGTCTACAAAAGAGAACAGTCAGATAATATGCTTCAAAATGGTTCAACAATTTACACAGAGAGATCAAGTAATTTGCTCAAGGTTGCACAGCTAACAAGTGGCAGACCTGGGGTTGTTCACCAAGAGAATCTAGCTCTAGAGATCACCTTCCCAGGCACCACACCATCTACAGTGAAACATACTTATGTAGAATTTGGGAACAGAAGTAAGAGCATCAATTATGGTCAGTTAAATCTGGTTGGAAGCGCAGTTCTCCTACTTAATAGAATTTAAGATGGTGGGCATAGTAATTCCCTTTTTGAATCTCAGCTTAATTATTGGTAAAATGAAACTACTAACCTTGCTCTAATTGTGATTTGTTGATGATTAAATATAAAAATATATAGATACCATCCCTAATTTTCTGATGAGAAAAACAGTACACACAGAGATAAAATGGCATGTATGGATATACAGTATGGAAAGAGTGAAGCTAGTGCTTGAATGGTATTTTTCCTATGTCCATACCTTCCATGCCTTTAACCAATAAAATTATCCTCTCTAGGTATCCTCATTCCTTGCCCCTCCACTTAGTGTTTGCTCTGCTCTTGGGAGCCATTGATTTGAGATCCAGTGATTCTATAATTCCCATCAGTGTTGAAACTTGCTACTGTATTCCATAGGGACTACACCATTTTATATTCACATCAATGGTTTATACGTGTTCCAAAAATACACTGGTATTACTCTGTATCCTTGCTAACCCATGTTATCTTTATTTTTTCTTGATAAGAGCCACCCTAAGAGGTATGAAGTGATATGTCATTGTGGTTTTGAATTTCCCAATTAGTGATATTGAGCATCTTTTCATATACCTGTTGATCATTTATGTATCTTCGTCGGAGAAATGTCTAAGTCCTTAGACCATTTATAGTCAAGTTATTTAGTTGTTACTCTTCCATTGAGTTGTAGGAGTTACTTTTATATATTAAATATTAATCCCCTATCAGATATATGGTTTGCAAATATTTCCTCCCATTCCATAGATTGCATTTTTACTCTGTTGATTGTTTGCTGTGCAGAAGCTTTTTAGTTTAATGTAGTCCCACCTGTCTGTTTTTGCTTTTGTTGCTTGTGACTTTTGAGTCACTATCCAAGAAAGTATTGCCAAGACCAACATCATGCAGTTTTTCCTCTATGTTTTATTCTGAGTTTTATAGTTTCAGTTCTTATTTTTAAGTTTTAGCCCATTTTGAGGTTTTTCTTGGTGTGCTGTAAGAGTCCAGTTTCATTCTTTTGCATGTGTATATCCAGTTTTCCCAAAGCCATTTATTGAAGAGACTATCCTTTCCCCATAGTGTATTCTTAGCATCCTTGTCAAAAATCAGCTGGCCATATATGTGTTGATTTGTTTCTGGGCTCTCTAATCTGTTCATTGATTTATATGTCTGTTTCTTTTGTTGTTGTTGTTGTTTTTGCTGTATGCGGGCCTCTCACTGTTGTGGCCTCTCCCATTGCAGAGCACAGGCTCCGGACGCACAGGATCAGTGGCCATGGCTCATGGGCCCAGCCGCTCCATGGCATGTGGGATCCTCCTGGACCGGGGCATGAACCCAAGTCCCCTGCATCGGCAGGTGGACTCTCAACCACTGTGCCACCAGGGAAGCCCCTATATGTCTGTTTTTAGCCAGTACCATACTGTTTTGATCACTATAGCTTTGTAATATAGCTTGAAATTAGGAAGTCTGATGCCTCCCACTTTGTTCTTTCTCAAGATTGCTTTGGCTATGTGAGGTCTATTGTAGTTCCATATGAATTTTAGGATTTTTGTTTCTTTTCAGTAAAAATGTTATTGGGATTTTAATAGGGGGTTTAATTGAGTTTGTAATTGCTTTAGATAGTAGAGACATTCTAACAATATCAATTTTTCCAGTCTGTTAATATTGGGGCCTTTCTTTTTTGTGTGTCTTTAATTTATTTCATTGGCGTTTTGCAGATTTTGGTTTACAAGTTTTTCTTCTTCTTGGTTAAGGTTTTTTGAGTATTTTATTATTTTTGATGCTATTATAAATGAGACTGTTTTATTAATTTTATTTTCAGATAGTTCATTATTAATATATGGAAACTCAGCTGAATTGAATGCTGATTTGGTTCTATTAAAAATAGAACTACCATATTATCCAGAAATCCTACTTCTGGGTATATAGGTAAAATAATTGAAGTTAGGATCTCAGATATCTGTACTTCCATGTTCATTGAAGCATTATTTATTAACCCAATATGTGGAAACAACAAAAGTGTCCATCAACGAATAATGGATAAAGATAATGTGGTATATACATACAATGGAATTATTATTATTCAGTCTTAAAAAGGAAGGAAATCCTGTCATATGAGATAACATTTATCAACCTGGACGACATTATGCTTAGTGAAATAAGCTAGCCACAAAAGGACAAATACTGCATGATTCAACCTATATGAGGTATCTAAAATAGTCAAATTCATAGATATAGAGAGTAGAATGATGGTTACCAGGGGCTGGAGGAAGGTGACAATGGGGAGGTGCTGTTCAATGGGTACATACTTTCAGCTATGCAAGAAGAATAATTTCTATGGATCTGCTGTACAACAATAAGTTTATAGTTATCAATATTCTATTATATTCTTAAAAATTTGTTGAGGATAGATCTCATGTAAAGTTTTTTCATCACAATAAAAAAGGAGAATAAAGAAACTTGCTACTGTATATCTAGTACCCTAAGGATCAGCTTGCTTGTTTTCATACCCAAGTTAATCTAAGCATTAATGATTTGCTGAAAGTGAGGAATGTAAAGGACCACAGGACTTCCTAGATAATTATGAATTTTAATAGCATTTAATGACAATGTCATTGATATCTGGTCCCATGATGTAGAAATAATAAGAACCTTGACCTGGCAAGGACGACACATTGCACCAGAAAAAACTTACTACACTTGTCACTGCACAGTGTATTAATTGCCTCTTGCCTTGCCTACATGAAGTGCCCAGTACTGACCTCCAACAATGCTTTGAAAATGAGCATTAAAGAAATAAATTGGTCAGCGTGTTATCTTCCTTTCTCAAAGAACTTTTAGAGATTTGGCTCAATTTATAAACCTGATGACCAGACATTCAGGAAATAACTACTTTCTTAAGTTCTCCTGATACAGGGCCACTTTCATGTTCTCTTTAAGTTTTATAATTCAGAATCATCAACATGTTTGTCATTCCTCTTTATTGTTTCCCATTCATGTCCCATATAGAGATTTAAAAATGAAGAAAAAAAAAAAAAAGAAAGAAAAAACCAACAACAAAGAATGTTCTGGATCTACTTGCTAGCTACCAGACCAACTGCACATTTTCCTGCTTCTTTCTAATCTGTAGAGAATCCCTGTGTAAATTCAGTATATCCCTGGTTATACTTTGAGATTCACTTTCAAGCAAGAAGTCCCGTAAATAGATTTATTTCATCCTTGTCTTTGTTCCACTTGCACTTTTTAAGTCCCTGAATTACACAGAATTTTTTATGTCATATTGTGACTTTGTTTTTAATTAATCTAGTTGAGATTATATGACAATCAATATTTAATAAGAACTTACTTGGCCCCCACACACAATATTCAGTTTGGTGGGCAATATGCAGTCTGAAATAGCCCAAATCCCAAATGTGGGGCAAGAGGTTATCATAAGAATGTATACTAAATATAACTGACTAGTACAAGCTACCAAACTCAACATGCTGTCAGTGATTTCTTTGGAAACTTCTCTATCATTTCAGAAATGATGAAGAGCAGGAAAATGTATGAGTTTCTAAAATATTGGGAGATATTTAAAAATTTTCTTCATAAGATGCCATGCCAGGCATGGATTATCTGGAGACAAGTCAAGATTCCTGGTTTGATGGAGTTTACTGTGAAGCAAGGATGGCAGACTGACAAACAGAAAGCACTTTCTCATGGTAAGTGCAATAGTAAATATATACAAAGTAGTCTGGGAACAGAGAGGAAGGAAATTAGGCCTTCCTGGAGTTAGTAGTTCAGAAAGAACATCCTCACAAAGATAACTGCATGGTAGACACAGACAGCAGCTTGAGCAAAGGCACATAGGTGAAATATCATGAAGTTTCCTTTGAGCTGTGAGAAAATTCCCATAACTGGAGTATAAAGGGCAAGACTAGCATGACAAGAGATAAAGCTGGGAATGTATAATGGGAGAAATTTCTGCACAGAATAAATATGATGTTAGTCCTGCATTCTGTCAAATTGGACCTTGCACATAACGGCAGGTCAATTAGGAGACTCTCTAAATCACTGACACTCACAGAAAGAAATATTGCTGGTAATTTTGTGATCACTTATAAGCTATGGAAATAACCCATATATTTACCCAATATGATCTATCAGAAAACCCTGTGTCTTTTCCTCCTAAGTACATTAAAATCTTCACTTTCCTACCTATTTCCCCTGATTAAAGTGGGAAGAAGAATGGCAGAAGAAGGAAATGGAAGCACCCTTAAGATCTGGACATTTTCCTTTGTGCTTTCATCAGCATGATTTTTCCTTGAGTGTTGAGACCAACTTTTGGTGAATAATGAACATTTAGGAGAAATCTCTTACATTAGAGCTGCAAATTAGGAGAATGCTATGGCTTCAGCTGATGCTCAAATATTTATTAATTGCTAAATAACTGTGGATAGAATATCAGAAAATTTATTTTTCATATTCTGGGTTACTACATAATTGCCCTTTTGCTATAAACCAAAATATTTCATTTTGCACTTTTTCATACTTCTTATTTCTCAGCTTTGGTTATATTTGTAAATTAATATCTTTATATCCATGACTTGTTACTAAATACAAGTTTCATAATACACATTACAAAGTTTACAATATTATTGGTTACACATTTAAAGAAACAATAGCAAAACTCATATCAATTTTATTTAGTCAGAAGATGGCAGTGTTTCTGAGTTTGTGAGTACAACTTCCTATTATCTATCTAATTTGAAGTTTTGGCTTTGAAATATAGGTTTCTTATATTCAGAATTCGAATACTGTAGAGTTGTATTGAGAAATGTGTTAATATTTTTGGAAAGATTAGAAGCAATGAATCTTGGAAACATTTTCCTCTTGATTCTGATCCACACTTGTTCCTTCCAGTTTTCTTTCCCTTCCTCTTCCTTCCCTTCCTTTATTCTTCTTTCCCTACCTCCCTTCTTCCTTCCTTTCTTCCTGTTTTCCTTTATCCCTTCTTCACTTTCACATTCCCTGACTCTTCCTATATTTTTCCCACCATTCTTTCATTATTTCTCCTTTCCTGTTTTAAACCATTTTTATTAAAAAAAAATCTTATTTGGCAAGTTAAAAATGAATATAAGTAAAAAGCATTTAATTTAAAAATCAGTCTTGCAAAAGAGAGAAGTTTTAGTAGAAGCCACAGGCCGGGAGTGTGTATGGAAAAATATTTTTACACTGAGAAAAATGCTTTTAAAAGTCAGACTGATAGGTTGTTTGATGATTTATTTAAACAGACCAAATTATCTCATTTTTAGTGTGTGAAAAATAGAGTATTTTTTTTGAAATTCACACGACAATTTTAACTATTTTGATGCATAAAGTGTCATTTAAGCTTTGAAGATGCTTAGAATTATCTGTATCTTTGGAAGTTGGTGAGTGGACTTAAAGAGTATGAGAAGTAATTTTGAGCTGTTTGGAAGGTATTTGTTTTTTCTGATGTCAAATTATTTTATTTGCATGTCTAAAAGAAAATCGATTTAAAAGAATTTTTTTTTTTTTTACTTTAGATTCTGCAGGACTTGCTTTTAAAGCAAAAGCCTCTTGTACTATTGAGCAGTTGAAGTTTGTCATGGGTATTTTAGAGCTAATGATTGAATGATGGATCATGTTTGAAGCAAGAAAAAATGTGAACTATGTAATGAATAAATGCTCTATTTTCATTCTGAAAGCTTACTGTTTTATGTAAGCAAAGGGGCATATCTTAATTAAGGCCATCAATAGCTATGAAACAATGAACTTTTAGCATGTGTGTGCTTCTTTTTAGGAACCTAGACTCAATTAACATGTTTCCTTATACAGATGTAGCAGGTTATAAATCCTCAGTCTATGGTTCATACAAAAGTTGATGCTAGGACTGGGGATTTTCTATCACCTGCAAACAAGGCATCCATCCATGAAAGCTTCGGTTATGTTTGAGGGAAAGTAACATCCTGTCTGGGTCAAGTCTTTGCCTACTGTATATTCAACATTTCTCTGAGTAATACCTCTTCTCTGAAGTGCCCAAGGAAGCCCCTGAAAATATGTCTGGATGTGTTCCAAGGTTTTAGGGAATTCTAATTATAGTACTTTAGAGAGAACCTGAGCAAACCACAAATACCTGGGCAGAAAAATATAGAGGAGCCCAATAAAATTTACAATTTAAGACAAAGCTCATTATCATTGTTCTTGTCCAAATTTAAACTCTAACATAAAAAATATGTTGCTATTTTAAATGTACATAATTACCATGCCTCACCCTTGCTGAATACTTACTATAGCTCAGGAACTCTAAGCACTAAATGTTCTGATGCTCTCATTATTATTATGACATAGCTGAGGAAATTGATACTTAGAAAACTCACTCAGCCAGATATTTGTTTATTCTCTAGGGAATAGGGACACATTGAAAGTCTTTAAAAAACAACCAACCAACAAAAACACGGACACACAAAGGATAGTATGATTAAAGATGGATTGTAGATAAGTACCTCTGAGGTCATTGTAGATGAATCTTGGTGGAAAGAAAGCACAGAGTCTCTTGGGTTTGCCAAACAGGAGGAGGTAATTAAGATCAGAACAGTGGCAATAGTATGGAAAATTGAGAAAAAAGTGCAAATACTAAATATGAGCTTGACATAATTCATTTATTTTGTTTTGAGAGCAAAAGAAAATGGAGTCCACTTACCTCTATAATAAACTCTCTGAAGTTCTTTTCTGTTTACTCTGACTTCCACTCAAAGGGTCAAGGAACTCAATACATAAATATATTGACATGCAGGTGCTTTATACATTTTGAAATTTTAATGGATTTTTCCCCCTAAGATAGAGCTAAAATTAACAAATGTGGGTTGATTTGAAATGGATAACATTATTTGCCTCCTTCATACCTCCCTAGAGGAACAAAATCAAAATTCATGAAAGCAGGCATTAGAGGAATGAATAAGCACTATTTTCTTCTTTGGTTCTGAGGCAAAAAATTGAGAAGGGTAATGTTAGTGGTTTGGGAATAAAAGGTAATTCACATTGGAGTAATCAAAAATTAAAATGATTTTTAAAAATAAGAATGCTCTGAATAAAATAAGGAAAAAAAGTGAAAAAGTATACCATGGACACAAACCATTTATCAACCTCAATGTAAACCAAAAAAATTGTATGATTTTCTTTTTTTTAATAATGAAAAGACTTGAATTCAAAACTTTCTTAGTATGGTCTATTACCTATAAAAGCTCTTTCTTCTCTTCAGCTTGGTGTGCACTTTTGGACAGCTTCAGCCATGTCAGAGAGTTCACTCAAATGGCAAATTTTGGACAAGAGACCTGGGGAGAGAAAAAAGATTTATTTCTGTGTCAAATAAGAAATCTTTTCTAAGAAAATTAGGCCTTATTAGAAGATGGAAAGTTAGTCCTATTGGAATATATATTTTCCATAGTTTACTAGAATTTTGTACATAAAAAAAAGAGAAACATAGGTAGGTGAAACAAAAGATGATACACTAAATTCTTACTGTATACCACATACTTTATATTTTCTCCTCTCTGTGGCCTTATTATTATCCTTATGTGATGAGAAAATTGAGAATGAAAGAAGTTAAATAACATGCACAAGAACAAACTCCAAACACTCTGCCTTCAAACCCCACATTTATAATTACTTTATTGTCACCTTGGATATTTCCTAATAAATGCTAAATTAAAATATTAATATTTCATTTTTAATGTTTAGGGTATATTTTCTGAGGGCAATATTTTTCTTGATTAAAAAACTGTTATGACATTATTAAAATATCTAAAAGTATGTTCCTACACTTCAGAGTGATTACAAAGGGGAAAAATTGAAACATTAGCATTATAGAAGACAGATTATTCTCTACCTGCATCTGTGTTTTGCTTGTGTATAGTGTTTTAAATAGTGTTGCTTATTTATGAAAAAATTAAAATGCAAATAAATTCCCAGAACATCATTGATATTTGCAAGTCTCTAGACATTCATTATACTTTAAATGGTAGTAAGATAATTAGTTTTGAAAATATAAATGGCAGGCTGAAAATTAGTGTAATATATGTATTATAGGCCAAGTGAGAATACCTGCCCTACTGCTTTGACTGATCTGGCTCTACTTTGGTGGATAAATAAAGCTGCATATATGCAGGTTAAATAATTTAAGATTTAAATAAAATTTCAAAGACTTTTCTGTTGTTAAAAAATACATACATTTTATTTTACTTTAAAAATTCATATAAATTTTTATATAATTTATATTTTGGAATAATTTTAAAATGGCATCAAGATTGCAGAAAATTTATACTTATAAAAATGTTGCAATGGAACTTTCACATAGCCTTTACCCAGATTCCACAGTTGGTGATATTTTACTAAGTTTGCTCAATCACCACTTTTTTACTAACTGCATATAAATGTCAAGAATTATGAAGGGCCTGAGATTTTATCCTGCTTGTAAGCTAACAAGTTACCTTGACAAAGTACCATAGATGCTGGCAGAAGTCAAGAGACTTTTGGGTCAGAGACTTTATTATTCCTCATTAAGACTTTATTACTCTAGACAGAGCAGGGAGCATTAGCTCCATTTTCCCATTGGTTCTTTTTGCCCAATACTATGGGGATGAAGGTACGGATAATGAGAAGGCAGATGGATGATGCACACACAGTGGGTCTTTATTATAACTGAGTAATTGTAAATTTAGAAAAGGCTTCATCTTATATGGGGGCTGCTCTATACCTGTCCAACCTTTACCTCAGAGGGAAACATTAAGTTTATTATCCTGGTCATAAAATAAACCTTCTCTCTGCCTAGTGAAAGGAGACATTACCTCTGTCTTTCACAGCTATTTGCTATATAAGCATCCTTACAAAGATGGGAGAGGATAAAACCTTTCTCAAGATATGTAGAAAGGCAAAGAGCCATGGAGAATTATCCCCTACATGGAATACCTATTATATCATTTTTCCCGTTTTAACTGTTAAAAATAGTATCAAACATGATGGCCCATCAGTCTTTATACTTCAGTGCATATTCTACAAAAACAAGACATTCTCCTAAAAAACATAGCACAACCATGCAAATCTGAAAATCAATATTAATACAATATTACCATGCAATCCACAGATTCCATTCAAACTTTGCTAACAGTCTAACAATGTCTCTCTTTTTTTTTTCCTTTTTTGTCAAAGATCTAAACTAGGGTCATGTAGTTCATTTTCATGTCTCTATTTTTCTTCAGTCTGGAACATTTCCCCAGTCTTACACTATCTTTCATGACCTAGACTTTTTTAAGGAATGTAAGGCTTTCTATCCAGAGGATTTCCCTCAATTTAGTTCTGTTGAATGTTTCCTTATATATAGAATCAGCTTGTGACTTTTCGAGAACAATACCACAAAATGATGCTATGGCTTTTGGTGCATCACATCGTAAGAACAGGACATCTTCCCACCCCTAATAGAAGCTTTAACTTTGATCAGCTGCCTAAGTTGCAAAATTGTCTGCAGATTTTCTTTACTGAAAAATCTTGGTTTTTCCTTGTGTAACTTTTAAACATTTGGGGAGAAATTACTGTAAATCTACCTTAATATTCTGTCATCAAACTTCCACATGCCAATTTTACAATTGGCGTTCCCTGCCTAAATCAACATCAACTATAATGGTTTATTTTCTATTCCTCTTATTCTTCCTGTATGTATTTTACTTCTAACATAAGAATGAGATTTCCCTTTAGCACCCTACAATTATCCATTGGTTTATTTATTTATATCTATGTGGAGTCATTAATTATGATTTTATCTAATGTAATATAAGCCATTACTATTGGTAGTTTTGATGCATAAATTTTCCTAAATTTAGTAAGTAGGAGCCCCTTCAAACTTTTGTCTGCTTTTGACATGTCTCTATAATTCTATGAGAACTTTAATTTCTGTCACAAAAGATGTGCTCCTGTTTCATATGGTACTTTCCTTGTTTGAAATCAGCCATTAAGTCATTTCTTGAAGGACACTTTATTCCTTTTAGTAGAGGATGGTATTTACATATCAAGATCTATGCACTTGGTGCCCTCATCACTACAGAGGTATCATAGAATCCAGGCCCTCTAAATGAAAACGCTAAAAATATGACTAATATTATACATACCTACATACACTTATTTCTATATGTGAATTGTGGAGATCTATTCACAATAATGACACCACATCCAATTTAACACTTTCTCCCTTTTCATATTTGTAAATCCCTTCTCTGATAGTGAGAATCCTAGTTCCTAATATCTCAATATATTTACTTAGTTTCTCAGTCCCCCTAGATACACACCCAGTCTACTGACTGCCAGTCACTTCCTCAGCTGCTGGCCTCACTGCAATCTCCCTGACTTTGCTGCCAGTCCCAAAGTCAACCTCTTGGCACTCCACTTTTTCAGCCTCTCTATTTCCTTGGCTTTATTGCAATCTACTCTTCCATACTGACTGCTTGGCCCCTTCAAGGAAATAGAAGTAGAAGAAAAGGAGGAAATTACTTTCAACTGTTTTTTTTTTTTTTTTTTTTTTTTTTTTTTTTTTTTTTAGTGGTATGCG
>NC_041220.1:46202995-46210215 GCF_002837175.3 Physeter macrocephalus | reverse complement strand
GCCGCTCCGCGGCATGTGGGATCCTCCCAGACCGGGGCGCGAACCCGGTTCCCCTGCATCGGCAGGCGGACGCACAACAACTGCGCCACCAGGGAAGCCCTCAACTGTTATTTTTAAAATAATGTTTAATTTTTACATTTGGCTGGATACATTTTTTTGTAGTTAGAAAATTTGGCACTTATAACATAGGCTAGAATCAATAAAATTTGGGGGATATATCATGCCACCCTATCTTGCCTAGAATTGTCTTAATGTGATTGTATGCAGATTTTACTACTAATATATCATTTTTTGAACTGTGACTAATGCCCAACTATTTTAGTCTTCTAGTTTTGTTACATTAGAATGACATTCTACCAAATCAATGAAATGTTGTTCAATATACTCCCAGTGGTATGGAGTTTCTGAGAAAAGGCAGAAACCAGTGACTTATCAGAAATAGTGTCTTTGAACCACGACAGGCCATCATATACCTTCAGCAGAACTGGGACAGTTGGGTCCCAAGAGTTGTAGATAAAACTCTGAGTAACTTAGATGCTATAAAAAGGAAATGTTGGAAGTGTCTTGCTATCTCATCAGGATTCCAATATAATTTTCTAAAGATATGTGCACTAAAAAGGAAGGCTGTGTCACTTCTGAAATAAATGTGAAACTTTTATCAAACCTAATGTAACGTGAATTGAAGCCTTAAAAAAAGAGGGTATTCATAGAACACTGTGTTATTTAAAAGTATTAATAGAGTACTAGTGAAATGCTTTGTGATTCAAATAACCTTTCAAGGAATGAGCCATGTTCATGCTATATTTTGAGTAAAAATATGTCAAAGTAAAGTTTAAAGTCAATGAAAAAAATCAGAGGAAATTTGTAAATTGTTTGAATTGTCGCCCTAAGGAAAGCTTCTGGGATGAGTGTGGCTAGTTAGTACAGCTGGAGTGAAGTTCTAAACCTCTGTAGGTGGAGAATGTTTCTGAACCAACAAATGTTTAGGGACATATACCAATCTTACACTAAAATGACACTGATAAATATCAGATGCTCCAAAAATATTAGCTATTATCAATTCATGATATGGACATTGAAAAATGTGTTTTTGAGAGAAGAGGTGTTCATTTTCTCTACTATAATACATACTAGATTTAGATTATGCACTAATATGACAAGGTGACCCACATAAAACTTTCTTTAATCAGTCAAAACCATATTAGAAACCAAGATTCTGGCATATATGTCAAGGTTAAAGTTCAAATAAGAAGTTCGTGTAGGAGGAGGATTCAGGATGGCAGTGTAGGAAGATCCTGAACTCACTTCCTGCTTGGGACAAAACAAATATAAAACTATGTATGGAATAATTCCCTCTGAAAAGGACCTGAACACTGGATGAACAGAGTTTCCACAACAAAGGATAAAAGAACAGCACTGAGATGGGTAGGAAGAACAGAGATACGGTCACACCAAAGTGAAAAACCACACCCCAACTGTGGCAATCCACAGTATAATTACTTTCCCTGAGGAGCAAGGGACTTGAGCTCCATGTCAGGCACTCCAACCCTTAAACCCTGAAAGGGAGAGAGGAGTCTGCAAAACACATGTCTTTGAAAACCAATGGGGAATATTTCCAGGAAAGCTATAGAGTTACAGGGAATGGAAAAGCCTCCCTTAAAGTGCTCATGCAGACTCGCTCAACTAGCTCAAAAACATCAGGTTGAAAAGCACATGGACCATAGGTGAAGGGGACTGATTTATCAAACTTGGAGCATCTGCCAGAGAGTCAAAAACCATTTGGGATCCTCTTCAGGGACTGAGACACTTGTGGGAGCCATTTTTGCAATCTCAGTCTATCTTACTATTATCAACACTGGTGGGAACCATTTGGGAAATCTCCATTTATCCTGTTAGTCCCAGTGGGTGTGCCCTGCCTAGAGCTCCACCAATCCCTGAGCATCAGCCAGGTCTCACAATAGGCCAAGTGGTAATCCCTCCCATTAGTGCCCGGCAGTTGCCATGGCCAGGCTCTGCAACCATATCAGGGGGAGCCCCACATGCAAGAGACCAGGATTCACTGCAGGTGGGCTCAACAACCATTCCAGAGGCCAGCCCCACCCTCCAACATGCCACAGCTGCTGCGCCCAGCCCTGAAGCCATTCCAGGAGCCAGCCCTGCCCACCAGTGTGCCGCAGCAAAGGCTGCAGCCCTGCTACAACAGGAGAGTGTATGCGGCCCACATAGAAGACACCCCTTGAGCACCTGGTTCTGGTGGCCAAGTGGAATTGCACTTCTGAGCCCCAGGTAATCTTCCACACAAGGCCACTCCCTCAAGAATGGGAGAAGTATCTGATTTACATAACACATAGAGACAAACACAGAGAATTAGGCAAAATGAGGAAACAAGAGTTTGTTCCAATTGAGTAAACAAGACAAAACCGCAGAGAGAAGCAATCTACCTGATAAAGAGTCCAAATAACGGTTATGAAGATGCTCACTGAACTCTGGAGAAGAATGGACAAACACAATGATAACTTAAACAAAGATATAAAATATAAGAAAATACCAAACAGAAATTGTAACTGAACTGAAAAATACATTGAAGGGGTCCAACAGCAGATTGGATGAGGCAGAAGAACAAATCAGCAAGTTAAAAGACAAAGTAATGGAACTCACCCAGACAGAGCAATAAAATGAAAAATGATTTTTAAAAAGTGAAGATAACTTAAGGGACCTTTGGGACCACATCAAGTGGAATAACATTCACATTATGTGGGTCCCAGAAGAAGATTGAGAGAGACACGGCCAGAAAACTTATTTGAAGAAATAGTGGCTGAAATCTTACTTAATCTGAGGAAGAAAACAGATATCCAGGTCCAGGAAGCCTAGAGAGTTCCAAATAAGATGAACCCAAAGAAAGACACACCAAGACACATCATAAAGATATACCTGACAGATATCATTAGTTCCATTACAGACCACCACAGTAAAGCAAATATTGCAGTGAAGTGAGTCACAGAAATTTATTTTTGGTTTCCCAGTGCATATAAAAGTTATGTTTATACCATACTGTAGTGTATTAAGTGTAAAATAATATTATGTCTAAAAAAGCAATATACATAACTTAATTAAAAAATACTTCATTGATAGAAAATGCTAACCATCATCTGAGTTTTCACAAATCATAATCTTTTTGTTGGTGGAGTGTCTTGCCTCAGTGTTAATGGTTGCTGACTGATGAAGATGGAGGTTTCTGAATGTTTGGGTGGCTTCCTTAAAGTAAGACAGTAATGAGGTTTGCCATATTGATTGACTCTTCCTTTCAATTGAAATCTTAGAGGCCATTGTAAGTTTCTTAAATGGACTAATTTCACTATTGTTGTGTCTTTACAGAGGCTTGAGGAGAGAGAAATATGGGGGAACAGCCAGTTCATGGAGCATTCAAAACACATACAACATTTATTCATTAAGTTTGCTGTCATATATGGGTGCAATTCATGGTGCCCCACCCCCACCAAATTACAATAGTAACACCAAAGATCACTGATCATAGATCACTAAAACAAATATAACAATAATGAAAAAGTTTCAAATATTTCAACAATTACCAATATGTGAGACAGAGACATGAAGAGAGCAAATGCTGTTAAAAAATGGCCCTGGATAGCCTTGCCCAAGGCAGGGTTGCCACAAACCTTCAATTTTTAAAAATTAATGAAGCACAATAAACCAAGGTATGCCTGTAATTTAAATGGTAAAAGTAAAGGATAAAGAGAGATTCCTAAAAGCAGCAAGAGAAAAACAGCTTGTTATGTACAAGGAAAACCCCATAAGGCTATCAGCAGATTTTTCAGCAGAAACTTTATAAGTCAGAATGGAGTGGCATGAATATTCAAAGTGCTGGAAGAAAAATATTTTCCAACCAAGAGTTTTCTAAATGAGCAATTTCTTCAAATTTGAAGGGGAGATTAAGAGTTTCCCAGATAAGAAAAAGCTGACAAAGTTCATCACCATTAAACCAACCCTACTAGAAATAATAAAGGGGCCTCTTTAAGCTGAAAAGAAAGGCACTAATGAATAATAAGAAAACATACATAAGTAAAAAATCTTCCTGGAAAAGGTAAATATATAATAAAGGTAGTAGATCAATCACTTATAAAGCAAGCATGAAATTAAAAGACAAAAGTAATAAAATAACTAAAATTATAATAATTAGTTAAGGGAATAAAATAAAAGACGTAAAATGTGTCATCAAAATAAAAGTATACAATGGTGGGGGAGGGGAAGATAAAGCTTTGGAATATGTTCAAATTTTAAGTTGCTACCAACTTAAAATAAGCTACTACTTACATAGGATGTCATATGTGAATCTCATAGTAACCACAAAGGAAAAACTTATAATAAATACAGAAAAGAAAGTGAGAAAAGAATCTAACATAATGCTAACGAAAACCACCAAAACACAAGGGAAGAGAGAAACAGAAGAAAGGAACATGGAGGAACTACAAAAACAGGCAGAAAACAATTAACAAAATGGAATAAATACATAATAATCAATAATTAATTTAAATATAAACATGCTAATTCACCAATCGAAAGACATAGAGTAGCTCAATGGATTAAAAAAAGAGACAACCATATGCTGCCTACAAGTGACGTTAAAAGCAAGGACACACAGAGACTGAAAGTGAGGGGATAGAAAAAGATATTCCATGGAAATGGAAATGAGGAGAAAGATGGAATAGCTATATTCATATCAGACAAAATAGACTTTGAAACAAAGACTGTAATAAAAGACAAAGAAGGGCATTACGCAATGACAAAGGGGTCAATCCAGCAAGAAGATGTAACATTTATAAAAGTATATGTATCCAACAGATGAGCACCAAGATATGTAAGCAAATATTAATAGACTTAAAGGGGAAAATTGAAAGCAATACAACAATAGTAGGGGACTTTAACACCTCACTTACATCAATGGATAGATCATCCAGACAGAAAATCAATAAGAAAACATTGGACTTAAACACCACATTAAAGCAGATGAACTTAATAGATATACATAGAATAGCTATATTCATATCAGACAAAATAGACTTTGAAACAAAGACTGTAATAAAAGACAAAGAAGGGCATTATATAATGATAAAGTGGTCAGTCCAGCAAGAAGATATATTTATAAATGTATATGCACCCAACATAGGAGCACCAACATATATAAAGCAAATATTATTGGGCATAAAGGGAGAAACTGAAAGCAATACAAAAATAGTAGGGAAAATTAATACCCCGCTTACATCAATGAATAGAGCATCCAAACAAAAAATTAATAAGAGGAAATACTGGCCTTAAATGACACATTAGGCAGATTAACTTAATAGATATATACAGAACACTGCGCCCAAAAGTAGCAGAATACACATTCTCCTCAAGTGCACTTGGAACATTCTCCAGGATATATCACATGTTAGGTTATAAAACAAGATTCAGTAAATTCAAGGAGATTGAAATCATATCAAGCATCTTCTCCACCACAATGGTATGAAACTAGAAATCAATCGCAGGAATAAAATAAATTTTTAAAAAACATAGAGTAAACAACACAGTACTGAATAACCAATGGGTCATCAAAAACATCAAAGGATAAATTAAAAACTACCTAGAGACATATGAGAACAGAATTACAACATACCAAAATCAATGGGATGCAGCAAAAATGGTTCTGAGAGAGAAGTTTATAGGAATGCAGGCTTAACTCAAGAAATAAGAAAAATCCCAAATAATTTAACTTTACATCTAAATGAACTACAAAAAGAACAAATGAAGCCCAAAATTAATAAAAGGAAGGAAACAATAAAGATCAGAACAGAAATAAATTAAATGAGAATAAAAAAATAACAGGAAAGAACAATGATCTTTTGATTTCTAAGATCTAGTTCTTTGAGAAGATAAACGAAATTGACAAGCCAATAGCTAGAATAACCAAGAACAAAAGAGAGAGAGTCCAAATAAATAAAATCAGAAATGGAAGAAGAGAAGTTACAAATGGTGCCACAGAAATACAAAAGATAATAAAAGACTACTATAAACAACAAACCAGACAACCTAGAAGAAATAAAATTCTAGAAAAATACAATCTTCCAAGACTAAATAGTGAAGACAGAGAAAATCTGAATAAGCCAATTACTAATAAGGAGATTTAAACAGTAATCAAAAAGCTCCCAAAAACCAAAAGTCCAGGATTAGACAGCTTCAACAGTGAATTCTACAAAACATTCAAAGAAGATTTAAAACTTATATTTCTCAAACTCTTCCAAAAAATTAAAGAGGAGGGAAACCTTCCAAATACATTTTACAAAACCAGCATTACTCTATACCAAAACCATACAAGGATACCACAAAGAAAGAAAACTCTAAAGACTCCATCAAAAAAAAATTGTTAGAGCTAATAAATTAATTTAGTAAAGTATCAGGATACAAAATTGATATACAGAAATCTATGGCATTTCTACACACTAATAACACACTAGCAGAAAGAGAAATTAAGAAAACAATCCGTTTTATAATTGCATCAAAAATAACAAAATACTTAGGAATAAATTTTACCAGGGAGGTGAAAAATTTGTACACTGATGAAAGAAACTGAAGAGGATACCAAGAAATGGAAAAATATTCCATGTTCATGGATTGGAAGAATTAATATTGTTAAAATGTCCATACTACCCAAAGCAGTCTACATGTTCAATGCAACCACTATCAAAATTCCAATAGCATTTTTTACAGAAATAGAACAAGTAATTCTAAAATTTGTACTGAGCCACAAAAGACCCCAAATAGCCAAAACAATCTTGAGAGAGAAGAACAAAGCTGGAGGTATCATGCTCCCTGATTTTGAACTATCCTACAAAGCTACAGTAATTAAAGCAACATGATACTGGCAAAAAGCAGCACACAGATCAGGATTGAGATCCCAGAAAAAAACCCACACATATATGGACAATTAATCAATAATAAGGGAGCAAATAACATACAATAGAGGAAAGGACAGTCTCTTTAATAAATGGTGTTGGGAAAACTGAACAGTCACATGCAAAAGAATAAAACTAGACCACTGTCTTACACCAAATACAAATTAACTCAAAATGGATTAAGGACTTGAATGTAAGACCTGAAACCATAAAATTTTTAGAGCAAAATTTAAGTGGTAGCATTATTATTATTATTATTATTATTTTTTT
>NC_041220.1:46157589-46202842 GCF_002837175.3 Physeter macrocephalus | reverse complement strand
GGCCCAGCCGCTCCGCGGCACGTGGGATCCTCCCAGACCGGGGCGCGAACCCGGTTCCCCTGCATCGGCAGGCGGACGCGCAACCACTGCGCCACCAGGGAAGCCCCGTGGTAGCATTATTGATATTGGTCTTAGTGATGTATTTGTGGATCTGACTCCAAAGGCAAGGGAAGCAAAAGCAAAAATAAACAAATGGGACTGCATCAATCTAAAATGCTCCACACAGTAAAGGAAGCCATTATCAAAACAAAAAGACAAACTACTGAATGGGATAAGATATTTGTAACTCATACATTGGACAAGGAGTTAATATCCAAGACATATAGAGAACTCATAAAACTCAACAACAACAAAAAACAAAAACCAACCCAATTAAAAATGGGCAGACCTAAATAGATATTTTTCCAAAGAAAACATACAGATGGCCAACAGGTACATAAAAAGATGTTCAACATCACTATTTATAGGGAAATACAAATCAAAACCACAATGAGATATTATCTCACACCTGTTAGAATGGCTATTATCAAAAAGACAACAAATAAGTGTTGGAGAAGATGTACAGAAAATGGAACTCTTGAACAGTGTTGGTGGGAATGTAATTTGCTGTAGCCACTATAGAAAACAGTACAGAGATTCCTAAAGAAATGAAGAATAGGGCTTCCCTGGTGGTGCAGTGGTTGAGAGTCTGCCTGCTGATGCAGGGGACATGGGTTCGTGCCCCAGTCTGGGAGGATCCCACATGCCGCGGAGCAGCTGGGCCTGTGAGCCATGGCCGCTGAGCCTGTGCGTCCGGAGCCTGTGCTCCGCAACGGGAGAGGCCACAACAGTGAGAGGCCCGCATACCACACACACACACACAAAAAAAAAAAAAAAAAAATGAAGAATAGAACTATTGTATGACCCACCTATTCCACTTCTGGGTATTTATCTGAAGAAAATGAAAACTCTAATTCAAAAATATATATGCATCCCTATATTTATTGCAGCATTATGTAAAATAGCCAAGATAGAGAAACAACCTGAGTGTCAATCCATGGATGAATGTATGAAGAATATCTGAGATATATATATCCATACATATACACACAGAATAGGATTCTACTCAACCACAAAACTGAATGAAATCCTGCCATTTGTGACAACATGAATGGACCTGGAAGGTATTATGCTAAGTGGGATAAGTCAGACAGAGAAAGACAAATACTGTGATTTCAATCATATGTAAAATCTAAAACAAACAAACCCCAAACCAACACACAAACAAAATAAAACAAAAACAAATTCATAGATACAGGGACCAGATTAATGGTTACCAGAAGAGAAGCAGTTTAGGGGGTTAAAATGTGTGAAGTGGGTCAGCTGTATGTTGATGGATGGTAACTAGACTTGCGGTGGTGATCACTCTGTAGTTTATACAAATGTTGAACTATAATGCTGTATGCCTGAAACATATAATAAAAAAAAGTCATCAAAAAAGTATAGCAGTTCCTTTTTATATAATTAGGTAAATATTTTAATTTCTTTACTCCTTTAGGGAGCTGTCATTTAAATTAAAATGATAATATAAAGTCAACATTTTAGATTTTAATCCTGGGACTTCTGCTAGCTCACATCATAACTCTCTTCTAAACTTGCTGGTTGTCATTTTCCTTTATCTCTTTTTCACTGAATATTTTGGCCATGTGGCTCATTCCACCTTCATCTTCACTTTTTTTTCCCCAACAACATAACCTGCTTTGACATTGTCTCTTTTTCATTTATTTTTTTCTCATATACCCAAGGAACTTGTCATTTTTCAAATGATTTACATGAGGAAATGTTTCATTGATTTATACACATGTGATTTAGTTCTCTTGTATCCATGCTCTTGTCCTGTATGTGTGGTTTTTGATCAGAGGGACACAATCCTCACAGGAAGGAATCCCTGGTTGATATATTGGAATAAAGTAAGACCAAGAAATGAATGGTAAACATCAATAGTTGGTTGACATAATTTTATTACACAGAATGAATCAAGGCTTTGTGGATAAAGAAAATTCTCTTAAAATATTGTCATTTTATGCAGAATATTAGTTAGCTTGTATCTTTGACTCTTGATTATGTGTTAATATATAGACAAGTACTAGAGAACATAAAGTAGACTATGCGAGAATGGCATTAAATATAGGAAATGTATTCTGAGAAAATATGAAATTAAGTACAAGGCAAACATTCTTCTGAGTGGAAAATTGAGAACTGGTTAAGGAATAAATGGGAAAGTTAGGGGTCTTGTCCATCTCTAGATTATGCAGTAGTATAAAATAGTTGCTGGAAAGTTGGCCTAGCATGCCAAAACTTTCCTTCAAACATACAGCCACCATCAGTATAGAATTGAAGTGGGTTATTGCAGTCAAATTGACCTTGTAGCAGTATGTCCTGGGTGGAAACAAACTGTACTGAACATGATTTCTTGGTACATACTATAATTTAGATTTTCTTCATCATTATCTCTGGCACTTTTTATTGCTCTCCCTGAGAAAAACAGTTTTTACTTTGTGTGTGGTTTAGAAAGCTTGATCTACTACCAACACAGAATGAGAGATAAAACAACACAATAGTGGCTTACTAATAATAAAAAACTTCATATCATATTAATTAATAATGTGATTATTATTAGAACTCAGGCTTCAGTGACAGATTATAATGGACTTAAGAAATTGTTCTTTGTTTATTGAGGAATTTAGACATATAAAAATAAAGAATAAGAAATTCTCTGAGATGAAGAAATGCCTAAATAATAAGCTCCTCTCCTTTTTGCCTTTATCTAGTTGTTCAAAAAACTATCCAGGTTAAAATAAAGCAGTATTCAAGAACTCTTTGGATGTTATTTCTAGTAAATTAATATTTTCATATGTACTTAAGTTTAGTTATACAGTGATTCTTATTCCTTTGATCTATTAGTATTCCCATACGCTAGTTTGTCTCTAAATTCTGAAAGGTGCTAAGTTGGTTTGGTTCATAGCACTCCAAATGTTTAAAAACGGCATATCTGAAGTCATACAGAGTGGGCTTGTATTCTCTCTCTCACTTACTAGACATTGAAAGTGAGTAATTTAACCTTTTGTCCAAATAACTGCATGTTTTTGAGCCCCAATTTTGCTGTCTGTTAAAATTTACAAGATTAAATAAGTTCTGCAATATATTAAGCTAATTTAAAATGATCAATAATTGGGAGTTATTTTAAATGTCATCATCATATATAAATATCCTTCATAAGTATTCCTTGAGAGGCACATGACATCTTGCTTAAAAAAATCTTTACAAACCTGTTTCTACCAGAATTAGTTAGATTCTAATGTTAGGATTTTATATTAATCTAAATCCATTCTGTATTGTCAAATATGTATGCAATTGACCTTCATTTCCTGAACTAAGATGCTCTGAGTAACCACGTTCATCAATAAAAAGTCATTATACAAGACAAGAATGGTGGGTGGAAAGTCTCAAAATAGTTTGTATATTATGTTTGCATCCATCAAGATGAAAATAGAAAACTGAAAAACACATTTTATTACCTGACAAGCACCATGAAGTGTCTACCTTTACTGTATATAAAAATCACATTTTATTAACACGGGTTAACAGAAGGGAGTAACATTTGAGGTATGGTTTGAATTTGTAAGTGTGTAGTCTCTCTTTGTGCATATATCCATAATCTCAATTTAAAACTCTTAGAGAGACTATGGAAAAATCTATTGTATTTACTTATAAATGGTTTATAAATATCCATTAGTGCAGAAAATGCTTATTGAGAATCAATTATATATCAAGCAAGTAATTAGATCCTGGGTATCCACAAGAAAGTATACATTTGATTGATCTCCAAAAGCCCACAAGCTAAGGAGAAAGATTACTATCAAAATAACTATATCAGCTCTAGCTAGATCACATTCATAGCCTATTTAATGCAATTATACTCATGGGCCAAAAACCCCCTGTGCCTTTGTTTATGTGTCTGTGTGTCTGTTGGGGGATGGTGTGGTGGTGGTAGCAGGGTTTAGGAGAGGGAAATACAGAATACTTCAATGAAGTATGTATCATAGTGAAAAATCCATTAATAGGTGTGTTTTATAAAGGACTTTTATATTTCATTATTCTGCAGAGATTTAATATGAAGAAATAACAAGCAAGGAATGTGGAAAATTCTTTAATTTCAACCTCAGCTGTTTGAGCTTTATTTTTCAGTTGTGTAAAGTGATAGAAGGATTTCTGAATATTCATTCATTCATTCATTCATTTATCCATAGTTATTTATTAAAAAGTTATTTCCTGTATACCTAATAAGTTCCAAGCACTCTCTAAATGCTTGGAATACAGTGTTAAACAAACATACACACATTTGTTGTACTTGTAGAGTTTATAATCTAACAGAGGAATCAGATATGAATTAAATAATCATGTTGATGTATACATGTAAATATATAATTTAAAAAGAAGTTAGTACTCTGAAGGAAAGGAAGAAAGTTCTATGACAACATATATCAGAACAAATAAATGGTAGAAGAAGTCAGGGAAGGTTTCTTGAGGAAGTGAGCATTAAACTTAGATTTTAAGATAATTAAAATTTACCTAGAGAAAGGGGGTGAGGGTGAGTAGAAACATTGTTTCAGGCAGAATAATGTGTTTATGTAGTCAGATGGTGCATAACAGGTTTGAGAAATTATAGAAGGCCCAGTATGGCTGGAGCAAAAGCCAAGAGGAACAGAGGCAGTTTGGCGCACAAATGTTAAGGCTTCATAACTAATATCAAGTGTATGTTTTTCTCTTAAGACAAATTAATATCAAAGAACCTGATAAAGATTTACATAGGTAGTGAGGGAAAGAAGAAGGCCCAGGTTTAATTTGTAGTTTCTGGCTAATGGCAAAGACTTCATGGTGTCATCATTCCCTGAGAAACACACTAGAAAATGACCAAATTTGGAAGGAAATGGAATGATATTTTAGAATAATAATTCTGATAATAGTGTAGACAATGATCGGATATGGGAAAACAGGGGTTGGGGAAAGGATGATATATCCAATAATAAGATTGTTTCAATTTTCTTTACTATGTAACAAATTCTATCCTCATTTAGTGACTTAAATTTGAAGTTCTTCAGGAAGAAGTAATTAATATGTTATAGGTCAAAACTTGTATCTAAAAAAAGAAATGAAGAATGTTGAAAATGGGATAAATGAAGGTACCGTAAAATTTGTGTATTTTAATTGCTTTAAAAATTGCTGATGGCTTAAAGCAATAAAAGTAAAAACATATTGTGTGTTTATAGTGTATGTCAAAGTGAAATGTTTAACAATAGTGGTAAAATGGATGAAGGGTGGGATTAGAAATATACTGTTCTAAGATTCTACAACTATTTGAGAAACAATGTAGTTTTTAAAGACAGACTCAAGCTATTTTAAACGTATATTATAATCAGCTCCAGGGTACCACCAAGAAAGATAACATCTATATAATAAAGCTAAAATTGCTATTCTCACTGTAATAAGAGTTCTGTACGTTTTGGATTAATAATCTAATTTAGTAAATGATTGTATCTTTCTCTTCCTTTTCTCTTTTCAACTTAAACATGAGGGAGCTTTTTTTTTAAAAGTCTTTCAAGTAGGAACTGATCAGAGAATCTATTGTTTCCCTGGTAACCTTCTATGCAGAGTCCTGGGCTTGGAGAGTCTTTATTTTCTGCTAAGGCCACAGATTTTTGGAGAAACAATCTGAGGGACACATGCAAAAGCAGATTGTTTAGGTATTTCTTTTATTTAATCAAAAATAAAATGCTCAAATCACCTGTTATTAAATAAAGACAATACAACACAAAATGCAATAAGCACAATAAATTTTAATAAATATATATATATAAAATAAAGGTATATTGTAAACTCCATGGAAGTAATTTTAAAAGTTAATAACATGGAAGAGTAAGTAATAAGTCAAAAGAAAACATAAAATGGAAACATAAAAATGCTCAATTAACCCGCAGAAAGCAGAAAAATATTTAAAAAGAAACAACTAATTGTTGCTATCAACCTAGTTATGTTAACAATACATTAAAAGTAAAGCAGCCATATGGAAAAAATTTTGGTGATTCTTCAAAAAATTAAACATAAAATTACCATATGACCCAGCAATTCCACTTGAAGGCATATATTCCCAATTTTTGCAAAGAGGAATTGAAACAGATATTTGTTGCCAATGTAAGCATTATTTCCCTTAACCCAATGGTGAAAACAACCCAAGGGTTCATCGACAGATTAATGAATAAAGAAGATGTGATATATTCATACAATGGAATATTATTAAGTTATAAAAAGAATGAAGTTTTGATAGATGCTACAACATGGATAAGCATTGAAAATGTTAAACTAAATAAGCCATACACAAGAAGATGAATACTGTGTGATTCCATTTATGCAAAATATCTAGAATTGGCAAATTTATAGGGACAGAAAGTAGATTAGAGATTGCAAAGGACAGGGAAGGCAAGCAATGGGAAGCTATTACTTAATGAACAGGTACAGAGTTTCTATTTGTGTGATGAAAAAGCTTTGGAAATAGTGGTAATGGTTGTACAATGTAATTATGGTTTTGACACCAATTACAATGTGTGGGGTTTTTCACCACAGCAAGCAATTCTCTTATACCAGCTGGGTGTCTTTTAATTCAGCTCACTATCTACTTAGATAGTGTCAGATCTCTTTGTTTAAAGGCTTAGTCCTACAAGGTTACACCTTCCCCCACTTCCACCAATTGCAGGTTCAGGCTGTTGCTTGTGTTTTTAGCCAACTAGTTGTAGATCAGGGGATCCATTGACCCCCTTCTTGGGTTCAGTTAATTTTCTAGAGAGGCTCACAAAACTCAGAGAAACATTTTATTTACTAGATTACCATTTTATTATAAAAGGCTTATATAAATCAGGAACAAGCAGATGGAAGAAAAGCATAGAGTAAGGTAGAGAGAAAGGGCAAGGAGCTTTCATGCCCTCTCCACATGTGCCACTCTCCCAGCACCTCCACATATTCACCAACTTGGAAGCCTCTCTGAACCCCATCTTCCTGGGGTTTCATGGAGGCTTCATTACATAGGCATGATTGATTAAAATCATTGGCCATTGGTGATTGAACTCAATCTCTAGTCCCTCTTCTGTCCCTGGAGGTCAGGGGGTAGGAATGAAAATTCCAAACCTCTAACAAAAATTGGTTCCCCTGGCAACAGCCAGGTTACCTAGGAGCTTTCCTAAAGTCACCTCATTAACATGATAAAAGACACTCTTATTGCTCTCACCAGAAAAGAAATCCAAGGGTTTTAGGAGCTCTGTGCCAGAGAAAGGACAAAGACCAAATATATATTTCTTATTATAAATCACAACATTGCAGTTATTAATGCAACTGAATTATATACTTAGAATGGTTAAAATGTCATATTTTATATTACATATATTTTCTGACAAAATGAGTCTGGAGCATCTTACAGTGCCTGAAACTATGAAGATGCTAAAGAACAAAAGAACAAGGGCATGTCAAAGGGACATAGGAGTCAAACTAAAGGAATTCCCAAAAGTTAAATCTAGAATAATCTGAGGAAATAATAATGATGATGATGATGATGATAAAGATATTAGTAATAGATTATAACCCAAGTATTAAAATAACTATCCATGCATCCACACTGACACAAATAAATTATTTAAAAAATTGAAAATGAGGAAAAAGGGATAAATCGTTCCTATCAAGTATTTCAAATAATAGGTAGGTAGATAGATAAATAACCCCTCTTCTAGGTAGAGCTTAATTCTTGTCCCCTTGAGTGTAGGCTGAACTTAGTGACTCTCTTCCCAGAAATAGAATATGGACTGATAGAAAATGGTAACTTTAAAGTGGAGAAAATTGTCAGACACCACCTTAGCCAAGCAATCAACATTAATATCACCAGTAATAAACAATGTTGATATATATCTTTTATCTCTATAATAGTCTTTCCCCAAATGCATAACCTCAGTATGATCATGAGAAAACATCAAACAAATCCAAATTGAATGACTTTCTAAAAAAAATAACTGACCAAATCTCTTCTAAAATGTCAAGACCATGAAAAACAAGGAAAGACTAAGAACCTGTCACAGACAGGAGTAGACTAATTGGAGATAATTACTGAATACCATGTTGTATCCTGGATTGTATCTCTAAAAAGAAAAAAAAAAATGACCATAATAGAAAAACTGCTGAAATAAGAAAAATCTGTAGTTTTGTTACCAGTATTATACTAATATTAATTTATACTTTTGATTAAATATACCATGATTATACAAGATGTTAATATTAGTGTAATCAAGTTGAAGCTTATGTGATAGCTCTCTGTTCTGTCTTTGCAACTTTTCTACAAATCTAAATTACTCCAAAATAAAAGTGCAGTAAAAAAAAACTTAGCACGCTTATGGTATAATAAGCTTACCTTATATTTCTCCCGTCGACTTAAAAAAATTGCACAATGTGAGAGCTGTGAGTTAAGTTTTATTTGGAGCAAAATGAGGACTGTAGCCCAGGAGACAGCATTTCAGATTGCTCTGAAAAACTGCTCCAAAGAGGTAGGGGGGAAGGTCAGTATATATGTGATTTTGGTGAAGGGAGAATACATGCAATGAAGCACATATTATTTGCAGAAGATTTCTGCTGGTCTCGTGAAGGTTACCACTAGTCACAAGGAGCAGACATCACCATGAAGGATTTTAGTGCTTTTCTAGATATGAGGAGATACAAGAATTGGGTTCATAAAATAGGCTCCTGAAAATATCTATCTGAAGACCCTTTCTGCCAGTTTTTTCCCAGAGCACAGAGTGCTTCATCTCTGCTCTCTGCCCTGAACTCCTTTCAGGGGGTGTTGAAAATCAAGAGCTGCAGCAGCACATGATTTAATCCTTGCAGAGGTAGATGGTAAGTGCCAATGGCACATGCCAATTTGTAGTTGACACTCCTGTTGTGATGAAATAAAACACAGCATAATCTATACAATATTCTTACCAAAAAGTCTCATCTCAATTATAAGGGAATAACAATAATCACCTCGAATCATGAGAAAACAATAGAGTAAAAGTAGACTTGACACATACTACTAGAAAACAGCTATGGGTTTGAAAAAAAAAGTCAATACCATGCAATATGTCATAAATATTTAAAAAGATTGGGGAGTATGTTAGTTTCCCAGGGCTGCCCTAACAAATTACCACAAATTTGGTGGTTTAAAACATCATAATTTTTTCTTTCACAGTTCTATAAGCCAGAAGTCAAAAATCAAAGTGTCATCAGAGCCATGCTGCCTTTGTAAGCCCTGGGGAGAATCCTTCCTTGCTGCCTCCAGCATCTGGTGTCTCCAACTATTCTTTTGCTTGTGGCTGCATCACTCACATCTTTGACTCTTCCTTCACAGAGCCTTTCCCTTCACATGTCTTCTCCTCTACTTGTGTCTTTTAAGGACACTTGTTACTGGATTTATGACACACTTGGATAATTCAAAATAATATCTAAATCCTCAATTTAATTACATCTGAAAACATCTTTTTTTTTTTTCCAAATAAGGTCACATTCACATTTACATGATTTATGTGTTCTGGGACAACAACATATCTTTTGGGAGTCAACATTCATCCCACTATAGGTAGGAACTAAGGACAATGGGTATTCAGGAGATATGAAAATTACATTCAGTGAGTTACACTTGTTTGGATTATGGGTGAAAACACCCAAAGAGACATTAATGGAACAGTTGGGAAATTTTTATAGGGACTGTACCTTTTTGACATTATTTATTATATTATTATGATGTTTATTAGCTATGATGATGACACTTTTGTTACACAGATGAATCTATAGGTCCTTAGTGGTTACATGCACATATATATGAAATTGAATTGTTTGCAACTTACGTTCAAATAGCAAAGAAATATTGTAGGAGTGTCTGTATAAAATAGAGGTATAAGTAATGAGAGAGAGAATAATGAGAGAATATGTTAAAATGTTAATGATTTAGTAAATCTAATTAAAGAACACACTGGTTTTCATTGTATTCCTCTTACAATATTTTGTAGGTTGAAATTATTTTTAAAGAAACACTTTAAAAAACAAAACTATGATGCATTGGTGATTTTCTATTGCTTTATGTCTTAGGGAATAGAACTGTGACTCAAGATTTAGAGGTCAAATACTTCATCCTCTACTACTAAAATTTATGACTCTAACAATCTTAGGAATTAAGACTACCTGTAAAAGCTGACTTTTACCCACTAAAATAGATATTGTTAAAATTTATGTAAAACATAACATATTCCTTTATCAAGCAAATCACATTTTGATGGTGACTGAATAATTATGTGGGAAGATTTACATATCTAAGCAAATAACAATTTTAAATGCAAAATACTTAGGTTTAGGTGTTCACAGATAATCCTGCACAAGATATTGAATTTGTCAATAAATTCAATATCTTGAATTGTTCATCTCGTTTTGCTTTTGCCAATAATATATCAGGCTTATTTATAATAATAATTGAGAATCTAGAAAATTACAAAATAAGGCTCATTTTTCAAAATAGAAAAATAAAAGGCTCCAGGGAACCCCTGGATAGGTAGATCAATATTTTTCCCACCCTGGATGTTTATAACTATCTCCTCTCTTGGATACTAGGTTGCCTATCCAGTGAACAGTTAGAGGATTGTTATTATATCACTTGACTGTGTCATTTTTTCATATTCAAGGAATTTGCTGAATATTATTTTAGTGCATGTCTGTAGGTAATACACTGACATGGGACTGTAAGGCAATGATTGACAGATGAAGTGTTGTATGTAGGGTTTGCAGGGGTGTGTGTGTGTGTGTGTGTATGTGTGTATGTTAAAGTATAGTTAGAATTTCTGGAACAATTTGTTTTTGATTTATGAAGGTCACTAGTGAGTATATAGATCAAAATTTGACTTGTTTTCGATAAGGGTCTCAATTAGTCAATCAATAGCAAAGTGCTTTTCAGAGTGCAATTCTAAAGGTCCTTCTAGACACTTTCTTTGGTGGTATGAGTCAGAAACATACTACCCTAACCACAGAACAATTTTTGTAAAGAATGCCAAGGTCTGCTTTCTAAAAGAGTACAGAGAATTATGAAATTTTTTTTTCAAAAAGTGCTTGAATTATTAAATGAAAGTAATATTTATTTCTGTCAAAAGAGCTTACTACTATTGTCCTTGGTATTCTATACCTTTTTATTCGGTCTAATAAAAATAAATAAATTGGAATTATTTGATTTTATTCTACTTAACAAATATACTAGAGCATATATACCCAAATTAATGTTATCTAAGATACTAGGAAATTTATACATGTCACTCATTCATGTATTCTTCTATTGTTTAAATCACTGTGATGGAGCACGGTGATCCAGAGCACAGATCCCCTTTCAGGGAAGGACTTTTTGCCCCTACTACTGGGAGGGTCATCTGTAGACTTTTTTCAGCTATTTCCCAAATAGAAATAGAAATTACCTCAGCTGTCATTTCACCACAAAGCAGAACAACTGTGATGGACTGGTTAGCTTCTGAGCTCTCTGTAGAGCTAGCCAAGGATTTAATGGGGTTTCTTTTGCCTCTCAACTTTTCCCTCTGCTCAACCTTGCTCCCCAACATCTCCAAACACACAGGTATTGATTCCATGGGCACTCTTAATAAACATTTTATGTGCTGAACTGTGTTCCTGAGTCTACTTGTTGGAGAAATCAATGTGCAACAGTCAGACATGTTAAAAATATGTTTAAAAAATTCAAAATGACTGAGTCTCAATACTCAAGAAAAGTTATTCTGGTGTTTTATAATAGACTTGAGTTTTTATTTTAATTTTAAAATTGCCTTTAACCCTAAATCATATTATTTTAAACTATTTCACGTGTGGTGATTTTTAATCCTTTCAGGGTATGAGCTCTTATTGCTGAATCAGGCTTTGCAATGCCAGATCTGGTATAACTTCATAGTGTTGTCTCAACACATCTAAGGACTTCTACATACCACCAAAATGGGATAACAAGACCTGGACTTAACTTCCTGACTAAAACAACCATAAAACGAAAGAAAACAAAACAAACATATAAAATTGGAGTCAGTGGTTCTTGAGACATTGGACATCAGGCATTGAAGGAAAATGATTCCTGAAAAATGGGAAACAGCAGAGCTATCCTTACCATTGCTCAAATTTACTGCCTTGAGGGAGTTCCCAGGCTATAGTGCAAGGAGGAAGAATCCAGGTTAACCAAACAGACACTAAAAAAAAAAGAAAACAGACAAAAAGAAACTCCATATGCACATCTCAGTAGACTTAAAGTCATTGTTTTACAAAATCCAACATCATTTTCTGTAAAAATTTTCAGCAAACTAGGGATAGAGGGGAAATTCCTCAGCCTGGTAAGTGCATGGAAAAAAAATGTATGGCTCACATTACACCTAATGATGTAATTCTGGACTATCCCCCCCAAGATCAGGAATAATACAAGAATGTCAATATTTACCACTTCTATTTGACATTGTACTGGAGGTTCTATTCAGTGAAATAAAAAAAGAAATAAAATTCATCCTGATTGGAAATGAAGAAGTAAAACTATCATTATTTGCAGACCACATGGTCACTACATAGAAAATCAAATGAGGTCTACAAAAGCTACTAGAATTAATAAATTTAATGAGTAAATTTAGGAAGCTTCCTGGGTGCAAAACAAATCTTTTAAAAATTGTGTTTCTATATACTAGCAGTGAACAATCAGAAACTGAAAGGTTAAAAAATTCCTTTTACAATAGTATCAAGAAACATGGAGCACTTAGGAATAAATTTGATAAAACATATGAAAGATCTTTACACTGACAAATTACTAAATTATTTTGTAAAAAAGTATCAAACTGATTCTAAAATTTATATGGCCATTCAAAGGAGCTAGAATATCCAAAACAGCTTTGAAAAAGGAGTAAGTTTAGAGGATTTATACTCTCTGATTTCTAGACTTACTCTAAACCTACTCTAATCAAGACAATGTGGAAGTGGTATAAAAATAGGCAAACAGATCAATGGAATAGAATAGCAAGCCAAAATATACCCATATAGATCTGCATAGCTTATTTTTATCCAAAGTACAAAGGCAATTTCAACAAATGGTGCTGAAACAATTGGATGCCCATATGAAGAAAACAAAGAAACTCCAAACCATACCTCACATTTAATACTGAAATTAACTAAAAATGGGTTGTCACCTAAAGGTAAGAGCTATACTATAAAACTTCTAGAAGAAAATATTGGAGAAAACCTTTGTTACCTTTGTGTAGGCAAATATTTCTTAGACACAACACTAGAAGTATCATCCATAAAAGAACACATTGATAAATTGAACTCTATCAAAGCTAAAACGTTCTGCTATTCCAAAATCTCTGGTAAGAGTTTGAAAGCACAAGTCATAGACTGAGAGGAAATATGCAAATTAAATATTTGATAAAGGACTTGTATTCAGAACATTCAAAGAACAATAGAAACTCAATAATAAGAAAATAAAACAACCCAATAAGAGATAGTCAATAAATTTGAAAAGATTCATTTATTGTGAAGTGAGAGTTACTTGATTCCAAATGATGCTGTATGGAATACCATGACAGTGGATAAGGCATTTTGAAAGTCTACAGATGGTAGTTTTGGCAGAGGCATTGTGTGCAGAGGTGGGAAATGCATATCCAGAGTAAATATTTTAGTAAGGACAAAATGCTGACCTTTTCATGATGGAAGCTATCCAATGTAATCAACTCACCACCAGATTTGTGGCTGATAACTTTAGAGTATAGGGCCATATCAGGGTGTCAGGGTTGGTTAGGCACTTGTCAGCAATCATGGTAAGGCCAGCCTTGCTGAGTAGAGGTCCATGTTGCTGAGACCGTGTAAAACCTCCGTTTGTACCACCATGGCCACTTTGTTCATGAGCCTTTTGGGCAATGACAGACATGGCTGGGGAGAGAGGCTGACTGGTATTTAGAGAATGCATCATGCTACCCACTTGATTATAAAAATTCTATTCAGCTGAGGACACCCTTTGGTGAGCATTCACATGGGACACGAATATCTTCATGTTTTCTGCCCATTCAGAGAGGTCTATCCACATACTTTTCCAAATTTCTGAGTCACCAGATTTCCAGTTATGTTCCATCCATGCACCTGATCATCCAACCAAACCATGGGCCATAGCCCTTGAAACAGTATGTAATTGAACATCTAGCCAATTATCTTTGAAGGAAAGTGCACAATCAGGTGAACTGTTCAAAATATTCCCACAGGGAATATTTTCCTTCACCACTATCCTTCAAGAATGTCCCAGAAAAGGAGTTGTATTATTGCAGGCATTCACTTTTGGGTGGTGCATGCATATTGTGCAGGACCTACTGTAAAGCAGGCCCAAGTCTTATATTCCTCTGACAAATGATCACAGGGAATTCTTCATGAGACCATAGGTGCAGGCTTGGAGAGAGAAGGTAATGGAGCAGGCACGGGACTTTGTTTATTTGGGCAACTTCTTCACATAACTTACTTGTGCCTTCAGTCCGCTTGGGCCTGATCATGTATTTACCACTTCCATTTGATGATGGAGTGCTACTGCATGACCAAATTTATGGATTGATGAGACAGATAACACAGAGCTTATGATGGACAGGTTCAGGTCCCGTAATAACTTGGTGGCCCATGGTTATGTACTACTCAGTCCCTACTACAGTCCAGTAGAAGGTCAAGGGCTGTTTCTCAAAAGGAGGTTAGTAATCTGCAGAGGATGGAAGGACTCTGGCCAAAATCCTAAGGGCCTGTGCTGCAATTAACCTATACAGGCCTGTCATAGGCTTTTTAGGCTGCTCTAAAGCTTGAGAATTACAAACAGTAGAACAAAGAAAGAAAAAAAAGAAAAACAAAAAAAACTAAACACAAGTCAATGTTTCTATGTCTCTTCTAGCTTTTTAGTCTTTCATACTTTGATTTGTTTTCATTGTTATTCCTATTTTCAGCTTTATTGAGATATAATTAAATTAAATTGTATATATATATATATATATATATATATACACACACAACATGATGATGATTTGATCTATGTATACTGTGTGAAAGTATTACCAGTCAGGTTAATTTATGTATTCATCACTGTGACTTCAGATAGTCACATTGTGTGTGTGTGTGTGTGTGTGTGTGTGTGTGTGTGTGGTGTGCGCGTGCTAGGTGAAAATTCTTAGGGTTTACTCTCTTAAAAAAGTTTAAGTACACAGTAAGTTATTATTAACTTCAGTCACCATGCTGTTCGTTATTAGATCCCAAGAACTTATTCATCTTATAACTAGAAGATTTTAACATTTAACTAGCATCTCCCAATCTCCCCCAGCCCCTCATAACTACGATTTGACTGTCTGTTTCTATGAGTTCAAGATATTTTTAGAGTCTACGTATAAGTGATATTATACAGCACCTGTCTCTGTCTGGCTAATTTAAATTAGCATAATGTATTTTAGATTTATCCATGTTATTGTAAATGACAGGATTTCCTTTTTTCTAGTGGCTGAATAATATTCCATTGGGGGGGATATATAAATATAAATAAATCACATCTTTATCCTCTCATCCATTAACAAACACTTAAGTTGCTCCATATCTTGGCTATTGTAAATATTACTGCAATGAATATTGGAGTGCAGATATCTCTTAGATACTGATTGTGTTTCCTTCAGTTATATAGCCAGAAGTGGGATTACAGGTTCATATGGTAGTTCAATTTTTGATTCCTTGAAGAACCTTCATATTGTCTTCCTAATGGCTGTTTCAACTTACATTCCCACCAACCTTGAGCAAGGGTTTCTTTTCTCCACATCCTTAGCACTACTTGTTATTAGTTGTTTTTTGGTAAGAATAATACTAACAGGTGTGAGGTGATATCTCACTGTGGTTTTGATTTGCATTTCTCTGATGATTATTGATCTTGAGTACATTTTCATGTACTTGTTGACCATTTGAACGTCTTCTTTGGAAAAATGCCTATTCAGGTCCTCTGCTCACTTTTTAATTTGATTATTTAGATTTTTGCCATTGAGTTGTATAATTTCTTTATTTCTTTTGGATATTAACACCTTATCTGATAAATGCTTTGCAAATATTTTCTGTTCCACAGGTTGCCTTTCATTATATTGATTGCTCTCTTTTCTGTGCATATGTTTTTACTTTGATGTAGTCCCATTTGTTAATTTTTAAAATTTTCTTGCCTTTGCTTTGGGTGTCATATCCAAAAAATCATTGTCAAGATCAACGTCAAGGAGCTTTATCTCTATGTTTTCTTCTAGGAGTTTTATGGTTACGGGGTTTACATTTAAGACTTTAGTCCATTTTGAATTAAATTTTATAATGATGTAAGACAGAGGTCCACTTTCAGTCTTTTACATGTGAATATCCAGTTTTCCCAACTCCATTTATTGAAGAGACTATCCTTTCCCCCTGTGTGTTCTTTGCTCCCCTGTCAAATATCAGTTGCATGAGTTTATATCTGGGCTCTCTATTCTGTTCCATTGACCTATATGTCTTTTTTTATGCCAGTACTACATTGTTATGATTACTGTATGTTTGTAATATAGTTTGAAATCAGGAAGTGTAATGCCTACAGCTTTGTTTTTCTTTCTTGAGATTGCTTCACCTATTCGAGGTTGTTTGTGGTGCCATATGAATTTTAGGATTGTATTTTCTACTTTCTATTTCTGTGAAAATACCAATGAAATTTTGATAGGATTTGCATTGAATCTGTAGACCTCTTTAGGTAGTATTCACATTTTAAAATATTAATTTTCCAATCCATTAACACAAGATCTTTTACATTTATTTGTTTCTTCCTTAATTTCTTTTATTAATGCCTTATAGTTTCCAATGTACAGGTCACTCACTTCCCTGGTTAAATTTGTTATTGTAAATAAATGAGATTATTATCTTTATTTCTCTTTCAGATTATTCATTGTTGGTGTATAGAGAGTCAATTGATTTTGTATCCTGTGACTTTACTGAATTTATTTATTAATCCTAACAGATTTTTGATGGCACCTTTAAGGGTTTTTTTTATGTATAGTATCATGTCATCTGCAAACAGTAACAGGTTTTCTCTTTCCTTTCTCATTTGTATGACTTTTATCTCTTTTTCTTGCCTAATTGCTCCGAGACTTCCAGTACTATGCTGAACAGAAATAGCAAGAGTGGGCAACCTTGTCTTGTTCCTGATCTTCCTGAGAGACCTTTCAACTTTTCATCATTGATTATGATGCTAGCTGTGGGCTTGTTATATATGGCCTTATATTATTTTGAAGTATGCTCCCTCTATATCCACTTTGTTGAGAGTTTATTTCGTAAATTAATGTTGAATTTGTGAAATGCTTTTTCTGCATCTATTGAGATGATTATATGATTTTTATCCTTTGTTTTGTTAATGTGTATCACATTGTTTGATTTGCAAATGTTGAACCATCCTTGCATCCCCAGAATAAAACCCACTTGATCATGGTGTATGATCCTTTATTTTTGTTGAATTTGGCTTGCTAATATTTTGTTGAGGGTTTTTGCATCTGTGCTCATCAGGGATATTGGCCTGTTATTTTATTTTTGTAGTGTCTCTTGTTTTGGTATCAAGGTAATACTGGCCTCATAAGACTAGTTTGGAATTTTCCCTTCCCTTCTATTTTCTGTAAGAATTTGAGAAGGACTGGTATAGATTCTTCTTTCTCATTTATTTCTGAGGGACTGTTTTGCCAGGTAAAGTATTTTGGAGGGGAATTCTTCTCTCAATTCTGTCAAAGCCCCACCAGTTACTGACAGCCTCCTGTTTGCTTTCCATAGGGTAGTGCTGAAAGCTCAAGTTTGTGTGCTTTTTCCCAGTTCCACACAGTCAGGCCAGCTTTCTGTTCACACTCATTAGCCATCTGCAAAGGCTCACACCTACTGTCCTTAGGAGTGTGCACAGGGAGACAGGCATATTGTGGGAGTTTGTGTGGGTAAGATGCAAAAAGCATTAGGGATGCCAATGCTACAGTTGAGGGGACACCAGCAGGTGTCCCAGTGTGCTTTCTAATGGAGTCCATCAAACAATTCGTATGAACTGAGTCCATTTGATGCCCTTAGAGAGTCATGGCTGCTGTTCTATCAGCTCCTCCCCACCACCAGTTACACAGCACACTTTAGTATTCTGGATGGGGTGAAAAAGAATTGGATCTCTTAGACAGCATGCCACATGTGTAGCTTGAGAATCTTGGGCTCTTACTCTCAACTGTAAGAGAAATTGCCAGCTGAAAAGGTTTTTCTTGGCACTGAGCTGTGCTGCCTTGAGGGAAGGGTGACAGAGGTACAGTGAAACAATTTCTTTTACCCAATGTGTCCATCTCAGATTTTTCTTTTCTCAAGGGTGTGTTAGAACTTCTCCACCAGACTCCTGTCCTTCCCCAAAGGGATTCTTATCCATTGGTGGTTGTCAAAATTGATGTTCTTTGTGGGGAAGGTAATGGAAAACTCCTATTCCACTATTTTTCTGATGTCACTCTTGTTTATGCATTTAAATCTTGGCATTTATGAGTTATTGCATATTCCTTTTCATTTAGTTTTAAATTATTATTTCAATTTTTAATAAATATTTTAATAGTAGCATATTTTTCTTTTGTAAATCAATCTCTATATCCTTAGATATTCACTCATTTTTGCCACCTAGATTGTTGTTATTTATTTTTCTCTAAATTGCATCCCTATAAAGGATGCTTTAAAGGACAATATTAACATATTAGCAACAGTTGATCAGAAAATATACTTTATCTTGTCATATGAGTGCTATGAAATTAAAAACAAACAAAAGTCATGAATTTGAAATGATTAGGGGCAGATTATGTCCTCCCCAGAAGAGAAACACAGATGAAGAAATAATAACTAATAGGTCCATTAGTACAATCTGAAGGAAAAACTGGTAACTCACGTTAAATTATTTATATAGATATATTTTTTTCTCATGTCTAAGTCAACATGCACTAAATCTTAGCAGTGTTTTCCAGTATGTGTTTTCCCCCATTACCTTATTAAGTTGAGAGAAAAATTGCAATTAATTAATGATTACATGAATGATTCAAAGTATAAGAAATGATAGGTTAATCAAACAATAAGATTTCTAATAGATTTGACATTTCATTTATCCATAACAGTTCCTTCAGGGATATACAGCCATCATTCTAATGGAATAGAATGGAGTGGAACACTTCTCACTTAGAATCCACTGTATAGTAAGCCAGGAGCCAATTCCACTTCTCTAGAAGCATCACAGGACATTCTCTGAGTCAACAATGCACTTCTTTAGAAAATCTTCCTCTAAAGTCATAACCAACAAATTTTCTTTCGAATTATTATGCTTCCCTTCTCAGTGAACAAGTAGTTGCTGATAAAGTTTAAGCATGTTCTGTTGTAAACTTTTCTGATAGTATTGGTTATTTGACAACATACTCAGAATAATCACAATAAAGGTCATCCTTCAACTCATCTAAGGTAGTCTTATGTTAATAAATATGACTTGTGTTTCCACTGGTATTCATTTAAATGATTTTTGAAGCTTTAGCCTATCACCTTAATTCTAGCCTCACTGTGATATTGTGCTTGGGACCTGAGACAGCATACATAGTATATGATAACTACTGTCAAAATCATACGGGCATTAAAAAATGCTGAGTAGGAAATCTTATAATTCAAACATTTAGGGCCATATAAACATATATTATAAACTAATAATCCACTGAATAAAAGACTTAATTTTGCATTTTTAATGAAAGTGACATAAATTGATACACTATTTGATGTGACATTATTTAGCTTTACTACCTTTTTCTAAAAAAACTTGCATTTCAATCAGTTGCTTAAAAGGTCATGTTTAATGTCACATTAGCACTTTCCCAGAAAGATTTATTTTTGTTTAGATTTAGTATGATAAGATAAAAACTTTCTGGGTGTTTATTCCAAATGGAACTTTCCAAAAGTTCCATTCAGGATTTTAACATAGCTTCATTAAGGTGTCCATATTTAGTCCATGATATTTAACTGCTATAAAACTTTGTAACATAAATAGTGCACAGTGATATTTATTCAATGAGTCTTTCTCTTTTTGCTCTTTACATTTAATACCTAAATACATAGAAAAATAGATAATAGTATAGATATCTATATCATAATTATGCAATGATTCTAAGTGCAAATCATTATTCATACTTTTTTCCTAAACAAGATTAAAATTAAGAAAACCACATGAATCAATGAATCTTTTAAAAATTTTTGACCGTATATGTAACTCTCATCCCTTGACCCACTTTATCCTTACACTGGCCAATAATGTCTACAAGCATGACAGAAAGCATTATTACCCAACAGCTTGAGTATTATTGAGCATGACTGTATATAATAACCACTTCTCTTGTGTGCTCTGCCATCCAGGACTTTGGTGGATCAGACAAATATGTATCATTGCAATGCTCCCTGCTATTTTTGACAGTCTGGTGTCATTTCTTCTTTATTATTGTTCAGAAAATTTCAATTTGGCACTCGTGAATGGCTTATCATTTACTAAACAATTCCTGTAATTCAAGCCCAGTAGAAATTAAAAAATGACGTATGAAAATCTGTACTTCCCATCGCCTTGACCATGATAATTAGTTCAGGGTGCAAGAGACCTAAGGAGCATTTTCTGATGGTTTCAGTGGGAAAAATATTCCCTGATCTTTTAAGATGGGAGAAATATCTCCTCTTACTGGTTGACATAAAAAATGGAAACACATGGATCCCAAAGCTACCAGAGTACATTTGATTTCTCGGGAGGTGTTAGCTTTAAGTTGAAGTAAATACAATGGAAGACATAGAGGAGGGAAGGAATAAAACTTCTCTTTTTATTGAGTTTCTGTATGCTACTAGATAAATTTTCAGTTATAGGTGCAAAAAAAATCTCTTTATTTTTTAGGCCAAATATTCCTTGCCTATAAATCACTGACTGCATAACCAATAAAGCCTCCATTCTCAAAATCAAAAGTACAATTATGAAATTCTGCATTTGTACCTACATTTTTACAGATCTTTTAGTTCTGCATCCATGATGTATAATTTAGTGATGGAATATAAATAACTTTTTTCTGAACTGATAATACTTTGTAAATTATTTCATATCTAATAATAAACTGCTTAATATTGGTACTTAATATTTTTACATAAATCTATAAGTTATGAAAAATGGATGTTTCTTATCTTTTTTATCCTCCACAGTACATGGAAAAGCACAATATATCTTGATAGGAAAAGAGGAAAAATTATTGAATGCTTTAGTTGATGACTGTCACTATATTTTTTCATGTATAAAGATAAGAGCATATTAATTAGATTATATTATACATGCTGCCTTATAATAAAAATGATGGAACTGTTAAACTAGTGTGCTTTAATTTGTTATTTAATATAGGAGAAGAAAACTGTGGTGAGATGAAACGAATTGCTATACTTTATATGCATATTTTATCACCCAAGAGATATTAATTCCTATAATTTCAAAGGTTAAAAAATCAACTTTTAAAACATTAAGCATTTAGAGACTGCATTTTAAAAATATTTTAGACAGTTGCAATTTTTTTCTACACTATGAATACAGGTTATTACCATCCACAAATCACAAACTGCCATCTATCTCTTTTTTTTTTCGTGATGTTAAGCAAAATATTATTACTACCTAGCACTAGTAACCTTTTCTGAAACCATGGTCTTGTACCAGTCTTTTTACCGCAAGCTCTTTACCATATCTTTATATTTTTATCTATCTTTTACCAATCAAATTGTTCTGTTTGTTTTCCAAAGGAAGGGTCATAGATGAAAATGTGTGTTACCTTTCCATTAAAATGACATAATGGCTGGATATAACTAACAATCAAAGGTAACACTCCATTATTTTCTGATTGACTATTACCATGTTGAATTCTGAGGCTGTATGATTTTTTTCCTCATGTTTGTAATTTTTTTTCTGTTTATATCCCTGGAAAACTGGGAGACTCAATGACTAAGCAAGATATGTCTTTATCTCTATCATTATGTTTCAAAGTTCCTTATCATAACATATGTCTCTTCCACTTGTAGATCTTGTTCATTCATCTTCATGTGAGCCACTATCCTCCAACTTCTCTATTCATATGCTTATCTAGCTCAGTTTTTCACTTCTTATCCTCTCCACATCTTTTTAATATGGCCTCTAAAAACTGTCACTTAGTTCCAATATCCACAAATTTATCCCTTAAAATTTCCTTTTCTCTCTCCCCCTTACTCTTTCTTTTTTTTAAAACTAAACTTAAACCTGCCTATCCACTTAGGATAGTATCTTTCTCAAAGTTTTCTGAAGTGGTGAATCTTTTCCCTTCAAATCCTGGGCTCTTCTTGGCTTGGAAGAGAGCTAAGTGTTCTACTTTTTGTAATTGTAATTTTCATTTTTTTCCTCCTTTTTCCTTCAAAACATCCACATCCTTGAAGTTTGTGTCACTAGACACAAAATCCACAAAACTGAAAAGTGAAGAGAACAAAGACTAAAAAACAAAATATCCAAGTACTGTGGCACAACTACAAAAGGTATAATGTGTATAATGGAATACCAAAAGGAGAAGAAAGAAAGGAATAGCAGAAATATTTAAAACAGTAATGACTGAGGATCTCTACAAGTTAAAAAAAAATGGAGAAATGTTCCATGCTCATGAATGTGGATATAAAGACTCAGTATTGTCAAGATGTCAGTTCTTCCCAACTTGATCTTTAGATTCAATGAAAACCCAATAAAAATCACAAAAAGTTATTTTATGGATATTGACAAACTGATTCTAAAGTGTTAGAGAGAGACAAAAGATCCAGAATTGCCAAAACAATGTTGAAGTAGAAGAAAACTCAACAATAAGAAAACAAACAACCCAATTAAAAAATGAGCAAAGACCTTAACAGATCTCACCAAAGAAGATACACAGATGGCAAATGAGCATATGAAAAGGTGCTCCATATCATATGTCATCAGGGAAATGCAAACTAAATAAAAATGAGATACTTCTACATGCCTGTCAGAATAGCCAAAATCCAAAACACTGACAACACAAAATGCTGCTGAGATGTGGAGCAAAAGGAATTCTCATTCATGGCTGGTGGGAATTCAAAATGCTACAGCCATTTTGGAAGTCAGTTTCGTGGTCTCTTATAAAACTAAACATATCATCACCATATGATCCAGCATTTGCATTCCTTGATGTTTACCCAAAGGAGCTGAAAAAGTATGTCCACACAGAAAACAGCACATGGATGTTTACAGCAGCTTTATTTATAATTGCCAAAACTTGGAAGCAACCAAAATGTCTTTCAGTAGGAGAATAGATAAATAAACTGTTGTACTTCCAAACAATGGAATATTATTCAGTGCAAAAAGAAATGAGCTATCAAAACATTAAAGACACAGAGGAATCTTAAATGCATATTACTAAGCAAAAGAAACCAATCTGAAAAGGCTACATATCGTATGATTCTAACTATATGGCATTCTGGGAAGGACAAGACTATGGAAACCAATATTAAAAAATCAGTGAATTCCCAGGACGTGGGAGATGGGAGAGATGAATAGACAAAGCACAGAGGATTTTTAGTAATGAAAATATTCTGTATGATACTGTGATGATGGATGCATGTCATTATACCTTTGTCCAAACCCATAGAACGTACAACACCAAGAGTTAATCATGATGTAAACTATTAACTTTGGGTGATTATGATGGGTCACTGTAGGTTCATCAATTGTTATAAATGCACCATTCTGGTGGAAGATGTTGATAAGAGGAGAGGTTAGGCATGTGTGGGGGTGGGGGTATATGGGAAATCTCTGTACCTTCCCCTCAATTTTACTATTAACCTTAGACTGCTCTAAAAATGTCTTAATAAAAAAAATACCATAGCTTATTAATTTCTGAGCTTGCTTGCAAACCCAGGTCTATACCTCTTAAAAGTCATTCTCTATTTATCACCACATGAGATTTTCAGTTTAAAAAGTGTAGTTTGTTCATGTTTTTAAGAAAATGAAGTGAAAGAAAAAGATTTTTTTCCTCATTCATTTTTTACTATTTCATCTATTTTTATTATTCCTTAGGTTTAACCTCCCAGTTTATTTTTATTTACTTCCACCTTTTGAAGATTATTAATATATTATTACTTCTCCTAGTTATTTCCCCTAACATTTATATTTCTTTTGTAACTTAGCTAATATTTCCTTTCTCTGTGCATTAGAGTACAGTCTACTATCTTAACCCTTACAATGCAAGTTACAGTTTGCTACATAGATTTCACTCACATTTTAGTATTCCTGTTCTAAATACACATTCAGTTTATGTATTTTATTCTTAGAGTGCCTATTTATAAGTTAAAGTGCCATCTCTTTGAAGATAGCATGCCAACAGTTCAGATCATTCATGAGAAAATAATTAGCTAATTTCAGTGTAATTATTTTTAATATAATTTCTCTTTAATATTCAAATATAATTATTCTAAATGTCATAGATTGACTTTTCCAAACTCATAAAATATAAAAATATTAGAAAAAATAGAACATATTACAGAAAAGATATATTGCTGTAAGTATCAGAGCCTGCCTCAAACTGATGCTGCATTTCTGTATTTATAACATTGTCTAACACTAAAAAGAATTTTAAAAGTATAATCAATAAGCATTTATTGAAGAGTAAAATACCAAAAAAAGTAAGGCTGTTTTAGAAATGATATCATGCAGAAAGTGTTAATTTTGGGGATTTATTTTTCAGGAAATCCTTGAATATCTTGTAACAATAGCTATTTCTTATACAGATCTATGACATTTCAAATTAACGATAGAAGTTAAACTTATTCATTCTTTCAGATATAGCCAGAACTTAAATGAAATCCCCAGATGACTGACTAATTTTTTGGTTTTTCAACCAGATGGTTTATGTCATGTATATACAAGCATAGAGATGAAATGACTTATAAAGCCCATCAAATGTATTTAAATATTATGCAATGGTTATTAGATTTTGGCACCATTTTCTGTCTGAATATTTTGAGCTGACACTTTTAAAACAATGTTTAAATTCTATATTATGGCTAAATTGGGGAACCAAGGAATTGAATTTTCATGCTAAACTATAACATTTGTATAAACATACACAAAAAACGATTGTTAAAACATGAGCTCAGTAAGGCATCAAGAAGAAGTCTGATTATATTTCAATATAGACAATTTAAAAAGAACTAAATAGTAAAATGTCTCTGAAAACACAGCTCACTTCCTGACATATATGCTGTGTAAAAATATAAATTTATAGTTAATTTATGAAAATAGAATTTCTAAATTTTCTCTCCATTTTTAGACTGGGAATATTCTTAAGAGAAAAACTGTCACAGAGTACTGAGGAAAATATTTTTCAAAAGTTATTGGTTAAGATTATGGCTTGATTTTGGCACATACATATTAAATGTGCAATTTACCTTGTTTATAAGATGATATTATTTGAAAATGTACCATTGATTTGATATCTGGAGACAGGATTAACCATAATATTCTTCATGACAGTATCATTTTGTTCTAGGAATCCTACCCACATAATATGTTAATATTTTATTTTTTAAATTGTGCCTTGCCTTTAAAATATTATTACATTTATAATGTATATAATGCATTTATGTAATTACTTAATCTTGGTGTTGAAATTAATGAGGGAAGTAACTGATATTGTAGGGATATCTCACCGGATGCTTCTATTTTTCCTTGCTTATTTAAAACAAAAAGTTCCCTAAATGTTCACAAATAATCAGGGTTTTCAACTTACATTTTTTGACTGAAAAACATATTATAAATAAAATATAACTGTGGTAGTCGAAATGTTTCAGAGAGAAACAAGGAACAAGGCAGAGAAAGTTTAGTATTAGGTACATATCTCAAAGAAAAATAAACTATTAATTGAGCTAATAATAGTTAGACAATCTGCCCTTCTCTGCTCCATCTTCCAGTCTTAGAATGAAATGCAACAATGAGAAATAAGATGTGATTGGGAAGGAGTGGAGACATAAAAATCTGGGTTCCTATTATAAGGTTTTCTTGCTGTGATTGCCCTATAATCATTCTGTTTTGAAAACACCCTACTACCATTATCTATTCTTTTCATTTCCTTTTGGGGCAATAACTTTCAGAGGAGATCCCTTGTCTAAGAAGAGTCATTAACATGGAAAGCCAGATATACTCAAAGAGAAGGAATGATTAAGCCCATGATAACCTTCTATCTTGGAACAAGAGACATAAAATCATCAAGAGGTGATGGGAAAATTTACATTTTTTTCTACCTTTTTTGTTAACACACTGAATACATACAGGGTTCTTTGCGTTTTGTTTTTTAAAAATATATTGCTGATACAGTGCTTAATTTAAAATATTGAGGAGTAACATCAGCAAAAATGTAGACTACAAATTTCCAAGCTCTCATTTTCCCACAGAAACATAAAAAAGTCAGCCATAACCTATAGGAGCTCTAGAAAGCAATCAAAGGTTGTAGCAATGAAGCAAGGCTCAATCAAGAGAAAGGTATCTTCAAAATGGTAGGATGTTTTGTGGTGTTTTTACTCACCTTTGCACCCTGCCTGCTGCAGTGATGGTCTTTATTCTTAAATGGTGGCAACCTGGTTCCACTTCCCTTCTTTAAACTAGAGGAAATAGAGCAAGTTATCATGTATATCTCTTCCAACCTGTTTGGAGGGTATATGAAAGACTCACTTGCTCATCTATTTCTCACATAAGTAGAAACACACATGTAAAAAGCAGCAGGCACTGTTGCAAATTACCCAAAAGTCAGTCATCAACAGATGAATGGATAAACAATATATGGTGTGTGTGTATATATATATATATATATATATATATATATATATATATATATGAAATTCTGACATATGCTGCAACATGGATAAACCATGGAAACATTATGCTGAGTTAAATAAGCCAGACCCCAAAGGACAAATATTATATGATTCCTCTTTTTTTTTTTTTAACATCTTTATTGGAGTATAACTGTTTTACAATAGTGTGTTAGTTTCTCCTTTACAACAAAGTGAATCAGTTATACATATACATATGTTCCCATATCCCTTCCCTCTTGCGTCTCCCTCCCTCCCACCCTCCCTATCCCACCCCTCTCATGGTCACAAAGCACAGAGGTGATCTCCCTGTGCTATGTGGCAGCTTCCCACCAGCTATCTAATTTACATTTGGTAGTGCATGTATGTCCCTGCCACTATCTCACTTCGTCACAGCTTATATGATTCTCTTATATGATGTACCATGAATAAGCAAATTCACAGAAACAGAAAGTCTAGAGGAAGATAACAGAAACTAGGAGAGTTAATTTTTAACTAAGAATTAAAAGTATCAGGTGATTTTTTGAAGATTACATTTTTGTTTTAAAGAAATAACTCTCAGTTGAAGGATTCACTGCCCACACGTCTACATGAAGAACTCCACAGATCTCTTCCCTAATGAAATGATAAAAATTACTTTTAAAAAAAAATTTATAAAATCTCTGAAAATGTTTCTAAGGACATACAATAAAAGAAGAAATATTTACTAAACAAAATCTACTAAAACTTGGTTAGAATAGTAAGAGTCTGTAGCATCTGAACCACAACCCATTTCTTCCTACATCAACATGACAGAAACTCTATTCCAGATGTGTGCAGCCAAGAACCCCAAATTGTGCTCCAATTATCAATCAACTGTTTTAAAATTTTCTTTTTGACCTCTTTCTAAGCCAAACCAACCAAAGTCCAGAGAGGTACTCAATTTAATCAGCCCATATACCTGTAATGTTTTGTTTATTGGCTCTGTCTATTCAACCAGCTCCTGGTTATAATTTTGGCCACTTAACTTCCAAATCTGGTATGCAAGTAAAACATGTTTTACCTCCCTATGGTCTCATACTTAAGTTTCCTAAATTCCTAAATAATAATTTATCAAGGTATGAGGCTCTTCTTAACTTATCATCTTGTCATCTTATCATTATCATCTCCTCATTTTTCACTTTGACTTTCTCAAATCATTGTATTTATGGTTCTCTATTCAATGCTTTCATTTTTGTAAATATTTTTCCTAAATACAAATTATCTGAGATGTTCATATAGTTGACACTCTTCTTAGAGGCTCATGTTATACTATTATATTGTCTTTTCTGTGTATGACTTCCCTTCAAATTATTAATGTACATTTAAAATATAAGAAAATATTACTGGAGAGCTTCATGAAGAGACACATTGCTTTTTTAGACACATACATTCCATTGTAGCTGAGGATAATTTGTAATAATTTCATTTGATAATTTATATTTTAATAACAAACCCAGAGTTTTATATCATTTCTACAAAGTCTTTAAAAATCTTCCTTACTGAATTTATGGTGCCCAACATATGATGTTCATCCTCCTCCTCCATAGCCAGTGTTAGATACAGAAGTAATGGCTATTTGTTTCTCATGATTCCATCACTACCTCCTTTCCTGTGCAGTACAGCTTAGGACATTTAAGGATCTCTGCTTAGGTCCATAGGATGTATTTGGTAATCAAGCTGCATAACAGATACACTCTTCCAAATTAACTGTGAATTTTCTTAATCCATTCCTACTTTACTTCCTCATTCTTTTTTGTTTTGAGTCTACTCGTTTCACATCCTCTCAGTTTTTCTTCTATGTCCATTCTTCCATCATTTTGTCCATTCCTAAGTAATATCCAGTTTTCTTGACTATGATCATTATTCAATTAGTAATAATAATAATAGCAAAAGTTACTGGCTTTATATTGTGTCAGATCTTGTGAGAAAAAATTTGTATACATTATCACTCTTTTTACAACATGATTATTAAATACATTGGTTATTATACTCCTGGGTTTCTCAGGTTCTGAGGGCCTTCCACCATTAAAATGCCTGTGCAATTCTGTCTCACTCGAAAATAAACATTTATGTAATCAGGGCCATGACATCATCAATTAAGACATTCTTGGCATTAAGAATCAGATCCAGAAAAGGGAACAGCTGTCTTCATCATTTTTTATTCCCTAAGAGACAAGATTAGTCTTTTAGAATTCATTTTTCACATGCCAACATCAAATTTCTACCAAATATTCTGAAAGTCTTTTATTCATGGAAAAAAATTAGTTTGTTTAAAACTTAATGATAGTTGTTATATTTTAGTTACTTTAGTCCCTCAAATGAACCCAGTGAAGAAAGTTTTGGTGTAATATTATAAAAATAGATTTTCAATTGGCTTTTCAGAATTAAAAAAAAAGATGCAGTGAAGCAATTGGTTCTTCTGCTGGAGGTTTCTGAATTAGATGCCAGTGCATAAATTAACATTTTACCTGCTTCTGTCTCCTGTTCACAAAGTTTTTATATCCTTCCAGAAAGTGATGCACATACTCTACTATGTTGCTGAAATTTCTTTTGTCCCAAGGGTGAATGAACAGAGGGATTTTGCATGTGGTATCATTAAACCTTGCTCAAAATTGTTTTGTTTCTCACAACTTCTAGAAGAATAAAAAAAAAAAACTTTAAAAGTATTTTTATGAACCCAGGCAATGTTAAGTCATTTCACTGTTCTTCTATTTATCCTTATCAGAATTGAGTAATAATCATGTTCCCTAGTTGTTTTGGTTGTGAAAAATTTTTTTTTTTGTGGTATGCGGGCCTCCCTCTGCGGAGGACAGGCTCCGGACGCGCAGGCTCAGCGGCCATGGCTCACGGGCCCAGCAGCTCCGCGGCATGTGGGATCCTCCCATACCGGGGCGCGAACCCAGTTCCCCTGCATCGGCAGGCGGACGGCAACCGCTGCGCCACCAGGGAAGCCCCGTTGTGAAAAATTTATTTAACCACTTTAAGATTTAGTTTCCTTGTCTTCAAAATGGGAATAATGATAATAGTCTTATTGGGCAGCTATGAGGATAAAATTAGGTAAATGCAAACTATTTGCCAAGTCTCATGTTCTAGTGTAAGGTAATTACTCAACCTGTCATGATAATTGTTAATTGTCATTATTGTTCAAAACTGTATATATCAATTAGCTATTTCCAATAACATATCCTTTATAGTTAACAAGTGAAAACATTAGAAAAGCTCAAGATCTATTTAAATCTTCAGGTCACACTAGGAGCATAGCAAAGTAGCATATTGCAAGGAAACCCTAATATATTTGTTTTTTTTTAGTTCCCCATTGAACCGATAATAAATGTTTGAATTGCTCACCTAGAAAGATTTTCTTTGAGGGGAAAGTGCTGGGGTCATTTGAAAAGTTACTTGATACTATGCTAGAAAGAGAATAGCTTTACTCTTGGGTTCGCTATCAATAGATGAAATAGCTTTTTCTCTCTCCTTACTTCATCCCCACCCCCATCACTCATGCCCTTTATAATATTCGACAAAAGCATTGCTCAACTGCATCTTGTCTGACAATGAAGGTACATAAAATGCCCATTTTGTTTAAATGAATGGCAGTAACCTTTTTGCTGCACTACCATTGCACTGCAGGAAGCAGCATGGGCTCTGCTTGCATCACTTTTCTTCAGCTCATGGTATCTTACAGGTGATATAAATCACAATCTCCTTTAATCTGATAATCATTTAACATGAGATCCCTGTGCTGTATTCAAGTAGGTTCTTTACTTGTTTGATATACCTGTTTCAAAAGTTGTACACTCACTAATATTGATAAAAAACACATTTTCTTAAAGAAAAAAAAATGGCCAATAGCATAGTCTCAAATCCTGCAATGCTCTCCCTGTCTTTAGAAACAGTCTCAATGACTATTTATTCTTTGACCTTATGGCATTCATTTATAAAATATTTATTAATTTTTATTAAGTACTAGTCTCATGTTAAGAGCTGGGGATTGAGCAGTGAGCAAAAAATTATCACCTGCATTAACCGACCTATCACTTTTGTTCTTCATTTCCTCTAGGTTATAAATAACTCATATCTATATAGGTATTTTATATAATATACAGTAAAATATATTTTACTATTTTTGAACTAGTAGAAAAATTAATCAACAAATCATATAAATGCTTCTTCCTAGAAAATTCACTATTTCATTTCTAAATGACATACACACTCAATATGTACAAAGTGGCCAGGGGCAATATTTAAATATCAAAACAGTACAAAAAAATGTGAGATGATTTAGACAAATTAACCAATTCATGACGTGAAGGATCATACTGAAAATGATCAAATCTCATGAAATCATACAATCACTGGTTTAAAGCCTATTTTATTTTGGATTTACCCAGAAGCATATCCTGAGACAAGTATTACAGTGCAAAGAGTTTATTTGGCAGGGTCCCAGGAAATACATGTAGGGGGATGTGGAGATGAGAGAGGAAGGAGAAGCCAGACAATAAAGTGTTAACAGTTAAGCAAATGGCTACTTGGATTAAAAAAAAAAAAAAAAGCTCAATCTGATGGGGAACTCAAGTCTCCACCTACATCCAATGTAGAACATCTGACTCAGAATTATCTCACCTGAGGGCTGAGGGAGCCGAGGTTATAAAAACTTCCACTTGTTAGTTGTTGAAATCTGCTTCACAGGGATGTTAACTCCTTGGTGCTTCCAGCTTACTATAATGGTGGGGAAGATACCTCCAAAATCCGGGGGAACGCTTCACCCAGAGAAATGTAGCTACTGGCAATTGGAGGTCTGCCCAGCATGTACCGTGAAGGTAAGGTGGAAGAGACATAGGTAAGGTACCTAAAATCTCTGATACCAAATCATTATTCAATAATCAGTTAAATAGATAAAATAGTGTGGAACAGCAGCAACAAAAGATAAAGAAAGCAATTTACATGAGTGACACATAACTGGATTACTGTCCCACAAATACTGAGAGGTTATGTTATTCCTACCCTCCCTTAATCCCCAGATTAATTTGGTGCTCATTCTGTGAACTCCCATAGCACTTTATACTTTCTCAATCATAATTTATTAGCCTTTATTTTTATTATCTTTACGTACCTAATTGTCTACATCTTTTTGCAAAAAATGAGCTCTAGGACAGGGATGATATGTATCTTTCTTAAGGTCTTCTCCTAGTAATTAACAGAATACCTACCTCATAGGAGGTTCTTTGTAAATACCTGATGAATAATGGGTCAGTAATATTAAATATATTTTGCAATGCCATTCTAAAAAAAAACCTATATGTTTTAATAATGAAATATAAATGAAGGAACTGCATTTAAAATGATTTAAATAATATTCATATCTTGTAATGAACCAACAGAATGGTATTTGTTGTACTTTTTTCTCATATGTAGCCCATTACTCACTTGGTGGAAGTAATTGTAGGACTTTATAATTTGTTAAATTATTTTCAGTTTAATCAATTCACTGGTAATTTCAGAAAGTTACTAATAGTTTATCAAGGTGAGTTTTGTATTTAATTGGTATTATAATGTGATAACATTTTCTTTTGATCTAAATTTATTTTCAAACTCAGATAATAATGTTTCTGAACTGGCAGTAACAAAAGTATTGTACTAAATAGCAAATGTATTATGATGTTCAGGTGATGCTACATTGAAGAAAGAAACCCTCAGGAAAAGTAAAGGGAATCGGCAGAGCACTTAACTAACACTTAGCCAACTAACACTTAGCCAAACCTTTCTAAAAGAACTTTTTTTTTTTTTTTTTTTTTTGTGGTATGCGGGCCTCCGTTTGCTGTGGCCTCTCTCGTTGCGGAGCACAGGCTCCGGACGCGCAGGCCCACCGGCCGTGGCTCACGGGCCTCAGCCGCTCCGCTGCATATGGGACCCTCCCAGACCGGGGCGCGAAGCCGGTTCCCCTACATCGGCAGGCGGACCCGCAACCACTACGCCACCAGGGAAGCCCCTAAAAAAGCATTTAATAGATCATATAATATGTAACCGATTCTTTTCTAACATTTTTGAAAATGCTTTGATTTGGTAAAATATCTAAATAAATGCTTTCAGGTTTAGGAAAAAAAGAAGTGTCCTCTCTGGGTGATTCTGTATACAGAAATTTTTTACATGCTAGCATTTTGGAGTTGTGAAAAGCAGTGAATTCATTTTCTTAGTTGTAAGAGGGAATATATATATATGGAAGGGAGAAGAAAATTCAGGGATACATTGATAGATATAGAACATTTCTATTGAAAAGCTTTACAATTTGCCTTCTTGGAGAAAGTGAAGTTTCATAGAGGTTTCTTAACTAAATTTGACCAACAGATAGCTATTGAAAGTGATAGAAAGGAAGTTTCTTATCGTATACTCTAAAAAGCTGACATTTTAGAAAGCATTTTTGTTTTTCCATACTTGTAGATATTTTTATCTGTTTCTTAAATGGAGAATTATGATGTAAGGTAATGTTTAATGTCATAAGACAATATAGTTAATGACGGGGCAGATTCAAAATGTGTTTACCCATGGCCTTGTAATATGAATAATTTGTGCCTTTATATGAGCCAAAATCTATACTAAACTTTGTTAAAATTTGAACTTGGAAGATCTATTACATGAATTTGAAAATTTTAACCTATACTTGTTTGTTCAACATTTTCATTTTAATGTCTCAATGGCAGCTGAACATATCCAATAATGAACTCATGATTCCTGTTAAAACCTAATTTTCTTCTTATGTTCACTGTCCTACTTAAAGGTACCACCATCTAGACAGTTGTGCCAAAGCTAAGCTGAGGGGATACCATGACATTTCTCTCCTTATCCCATGTTCAATCCGGTACTCATTTCTATTGCTTGCCTGTCTTGTATTTCTCCTGAATATGACCACTTTCTCCATCCTAATGGCCATCCACCAAAATAACTTACAGAACTGTGCCTCAGGAAGAGCCTCATATGAAGGAAAACTGGATATTTTGTGGATTTTTGTGATATTCCCATATTGTCCCAAAATCATTTTCATTATCACCAAATCATCTTAAAAATCTATTATAGTTTTATAAAAGCTATATTTATAGTATATTTAGATACATTTCTATTTATATATAATATATAGTTTTACATACATATATTTACAAATAAGTATAGTGTTATTCAACTCTTTACTTTTTTAATGAAAATACACTACTCCAATAATAATTCAGAATTGAGAAATTATACAATTTATGGAATTCCCATAGCACCCCAAATAAAACTTGTCAGTAATATGAGATCATTGTGTAAAATGTACCTTTGGATGGGCAGCAAATAAACAATAGGTTAAACCCCTTTGGCTCCCTCATTGGCCATTTAATTGCTCACCTCTGTAGCTGCCGTACATCATTGATTAGGAAGGAATAAACTCATTGCTAGCTCTGGAATATCAAAGTGGAGAGATTAATCAAACTCTACAAACACGCAAAGATTGTCAGAAGACCAATGCCTTTTCCTGGACTATTAGGGATGGACTTACTTCGAATGAATTAAATTGGTGACCTTAGGGAGAAGAAGTAGGAGGCGATTAAATACATTCAGCATGGTTTTACTAAAATGTCAGTAAGAATCAACAGCTCTGTCAAAGCTGAAACATTTTAGCTTTCAAATGTCTAAGTCAGCTGACTCATGACCATCCTTACTTATCACAGATCGGTTATTTCAATAGCCACTCAATTAGCACTGACGATTATGGCAGAGTAAAGCCTGTAATTATAGATTAGTGTCATACACTACTGCAGCAAAGGGAAATTACAACTTACACTTTTCTTAAAAAATAAAATAATAAAAATTAAATGGTTCTTATGTTACATTTCAAAAGTTTTACTTTCACTTTTTCATAAAAATATTGGCAAATAATTTAGTGGGTGAGTTTAGGACTTGGATCAACATCAGTATTATTCAGATGCACACATCAGTTTGTAGCTTTTACATGAGCACATGCTTTTTATTTCTGTAAATGTACTAATAGCTTATAATGTTATTTTTAACAAATACTTTATAAATATTGATAAATATGCATTCTCACAGGTATTACATAAACACCTGTATTTAGGAGAAAAGTATGTATATACATATGGTGGATAATATTTTTTGTTTCGAATATATGAAATAACAGTCATTAGTATTTTTAATAACTCAATAAAAATTCTTAGCTTATTTTCCTATAGCACAAAAAAAAGCTTTTTATGTTTTTCTTGAATTAAAAATTCATTCCTTTACTTTAGAAGCTAAGGTTCTTTTCTTTACCTGTTTATATTAGAATTTGTTTATTCTTTTCTAAAGTTATTAGAAATTCTTGTCTCAGATACCACTTTTTACACCCTGATTTAAAAAAAAATCAAAGATGGAGCATAATTTCAACTGGCAAGGGACACATTCTTATTATATACTTGCATTTTCTTCCATATGTTACTTTCCTCTAAGTTTCTTGTAAAGAAATCCTAATGGAAAATGGAGGAGAAATGTCAAACGGAATATCTTGATCTCATCTGGCTTTGGCAAACTTTAAAAAAAATCATAGGTCAAAGTATGTTTTGCTCCCACTTTAGCTTTATGCTTCAGTCATTTTATTCCATGTGTATATAACCTTTTACTTAACAAATGCTCCATCACACCCACAGGCAGCTCTTTATGATAACAACATGTAGGCTTAGTTCTGAGAAGAATTTAAGTGGATAATGAGGTTACAGATGTAACACTACTATAATCCAGGCATTTAAAGAAATTTTTAAATCATTTGAGGGAGGACTTAAATATAAGAAGTAAAATACAACTAGTCAATTTTAAGATCATAGGCTCTCATGCAGTAATAGAAAATTATCATCAGAAATAGAAATTTATCATACCTGCAGAAAGTTTTGAAATTCTTATCCCATTAATTCCCTCTATAGTTATTATTTATTAAACCCTGTTCTAAGCTTGGGAGGTGTAATGGTGACTTTACAAGACTGTTCTTTTCCTGGTAAAGTTTATAATGTATTCAATGTAGAAAAATAAATAGGTGAGAATAATACAGTTTTAGAAAGGCCATAGTCTTAATTTATAATAACAATAATAATAATAGTCACTGAACAACTATATGGATAGTTATATGACAAGTTGAAGCAATCAGGTTTCTTCCCTGAGATATTTCTAATTGAAGTTATTTTTGGGAAAATTCTTTTTTGCCTCTCTGGTCATGCAGCTCAAATATTTGTCCCAGATCTGTCACTGGTCATGTTCTTCACATGAAAGAATAAAAAAGTCATCCAGAGAGATCCACAAGGTTGCTAGAGCATTTGATTCTTTTTAACTCTTTTTGATTTGGAGCCTTTAAATAAATAATTCCTCACCATCAAGCTTATTTACATTTTTCCGGGGTCAATATGACTAATGACTATGACTATGATTATTAGTCAATAATGACTAATTTGCCTACATAGTTACTCGTACAGGAGTGTCAATATTATAAAATGAGGTGACTTTTCTCCAGAAGTGCTTACATAGATGTTTAGATAGCAATCATTTGGATTAATCTCATATTGGAATTTTGGCAGGTGGGGATGGTAGTGAAAGAAAATAATGAAATCAAGTTAAAGGTATTAGCAAAAGAATGAGAGACTATAGTAGACCACACATTTATGTGTGATTCTTTGGTACTAAAATATATACCTAATGCTCCCATATCTCCAACTGAAACATTAGGTTATCCAGCACTTCTACAATAGGGTTAACAATTTTCCAATCTCCTTAATTTTCCAATATTTCCTTGCCCCAACAAAACCCAGGTCTGTCTGCTGAATACAACTTCCCCTAAAGCGTTTTCATGTTGGTATTGATCATTGTCTAAAAAGAAAGGAGGAGATGTCATCTATTACTTTCATCACCATGTATAAAATTACCACAACCAGAACCAAAAATACATAATTTTGATGGAGTTCTTTATTCATGCTAGGCACTGTTCTAAATTCATTTCATGTATTATCTCATTTAAAACTAAAAGCAATCCTTGAGATAGGGTCCATTTTATTTTTATTTTATAAATTATAAAAAGTGGTCCCTATGTGGTTGTTTAACTTCATCAAAGTGACACAAATAGAACAGCTTTTCACAAACCATTGATTTTTTTGCATCCAGAATTCCTGTGAATATAGTTTAAAATGTTGGTTTATGAGAGATCCCATCCCTGATCTGCTTTCTAAGACTCTCTGGGGTTGTGGGACTTGTCGACCTAAATAAAATAGTTAAACTCAGGCAAGATCAAATTACCAGACATTGAGGTTATTCCAGAACAGCAGAGGAATTGCAATTTGGGAAACATGCTGTAGCAAGCTACTGGTGAGTTCATTGAGGGACTGGGGTGGGTTGCATTCATGGGCAAGGAGGCAAAGTGGAGGAAGTCTAGCCAGCATCCAAGCAGTAAGTTTGTTACAATAGATTGAGGATGGGGAGAGATTCTTGGCAGACTTTCACTGGCCAGGAGATAAGTATTTTTTATTTCTTCAAGTTCTATTGAGGTATAATTGACATACAACACCATATAAAGTTTAAGATGTACAACATAGTGATTTGACTTACATCATGAAATGATTATCACAATAAGTTTAGTGAACATCCATCATCTCATATAAAAATTTTTCTTGTGATGAGAACTCTTAGAATTTACTATCTTAAAAAGAGTTATGTATCACATACCACATTGTTAATTATGTTTATCATGTTGTACATTACATCCCTGGTACTTACTTATCTTACAAGCAGAAGTTTGTACCTCTTGACTGCCTTCATCCAATTACTCACCCCCAGAACCTCTCCTCTGATAACCACAAATCTGATCTATTTTTCTATGAGTTTATTTTTGAAGTATAATTGACCTATAACACTATGTTAGTTCCTATTACACAACATAATGATTCGATATTTCTGTACATTTCAAGGTGATCACCATATAACTCTAGTTATTGTACATTATGTCACCATACACAGATATTGCATAATTACTGACTATATTTGCCACACTGTGTATCTCATAAACTTGACTCGTTTATTTTGCAGCTTGAAGTTTTTACCTCTTAATCTCCCTCACCTATTTCTTTTCTCCACCCTCCTCCCCTTCCTCTGATAATCACCTGTTTGTTCTCTTTATCTATAACAATTTCTGTTTTGATATATTTGTTCTTTTTTTTTTTTTTAGATATAAGTGAAATCACACAGTATTCATCTTCCTCTGTCTGACTTATTTTACTTAGCATAATATCCTTTCAATCAATTCCATGTTGTTGTACATAGTAAGATTTCATTCTTTTTTTTATGTCTGAGTTAGATTCCATTATATGTGTCTGTATGTATATACATAATATACAGTATATAATATACCACATCTTATCCATTCATCTATTGATGGGCACTTAGGTTGCTTCCATATCTTGGCTACTGTAAATAATACTTCAATGAACATAGGATTGCATATATCTTTTTGAATAAGTGTTTTTGTTTTCTTTAGATAAATACCCTGGTGTGGAAGTGCTAGATCGTATGGTCAATACATTTTTAATTTTTTGAGGATTCTCCATTCTGTATTTCATAGTAGCCACACCAATTTGCATTCTTACCAACACTGCACAAGTGTTCCCTTTTCTACACATCCTCATCAACACTTGTTTTTGTCTTGATAATAGTTATTCTGACAGGTATGAGGTGACATCTCATTGTGGTTTTGATTTGCATTTCTCTGATGATTAGTGATGTTGAGCTTCTTTTCATGTACCTATTGGCCATCTGAATGTCATCTTTGGAAAAATGTCTATTCAGATCTTCTGCCCATTTTTAAATTTTATTTGTTTTTTTTTGATGTTGAGTTTTATAAGTTCTCTGTGTGTCTTGGATATTAACCTCTTATTGAATACATGGTTTGCAAATATTTTCTCCCATTCAGTAGGTGTTCTTTTCATTTTGTTGATAATTTCCTTCACTGTGCAGAAGCTCTTTAGTTTGATGTAGCCCCATTTGTTTATTTTTCTTTTGTTTCCCTTGCCTAAGGAGATAGATCCCAAAAGTATTAGTAAGACCAATTTCAAAGAACACACTGCCTATGTTTTCTTCAAGAAGTTTTATGGTTGCAGTGTTTCCATTTAAGTCTTTAATATATTATGAGTTTATTTTCATGCATGGTGTGAGAAAGTAGTCCAGTTTTATTCTTTTCCATGTATCTGTCCAGTTTCTCCAATACCATTTGTTGAAGAGGCTATCTTTTCCCCATTGTATATTCTTGTCTCTTCATCATAGATTAATTGCACCTAAAAGTGTGGGTTCATTTCTGGGCTCTCTGTTCACTGATCTATGGGTCTGTCTTTGTGCCAGTACCATACTGTTTGATGACTATAGCTTTGTAGTATAGTTTGAAATTGGAGCGCATGATACCTCCAGCTTTTTCTTCTTTCATAAGATTGTTTTGGCTGTTCTGGGTCTTTTCTGTTTCCATACAAACTAGAATTATTCTAGTTCTGTGAAAAATGATATTGGAATTTTGATAGGGATTACATTCAATCTGTTGATTTCCTTGGGTAGAATAATCATTTTAAAAATATTGATTCTTCCAATCTGTGAGCAGGTATACCTTTCTATCTGTTTAAGTCCTCTTCGATTCTTTCATGAGCGTCATAGAGTTTTCAGAGTACAGGTCTTTTATCTCCTTAAATTTATTCCTAGGTACTTAATTCTTTTTGATGTGATTATAAATGGAGTTCTTTTCTTGATTTCTCTTACAATTTGTGTATAGAAATGCAACAGATTTCTGCATATTAATTTTTTAATTAATTTATTTATTTTTGGCTGTGTTGGGTTTTTGTTGCTGTGCGCAGGCTTTCTCTAGTTGCGGTGAGCAAAGGCAACTCTTCTTGCAGTGCATGGGCTTCTCATTGTGATGGCTTCTCTTTGTTGCAGAGCGTGGGTTCTAGGCATGTGGGCTTCAGTAGTTGTGGCACATAGTCTCAGTAGTTGTGATGCATGGGCTTAGTTGCTCCGCGGCATGTAGAATTTTCCTGGACCAGGGATCAAACCCGTGTCCCCTGCATTGGCAGGTGGATTCTTTACCACTGCATCATCAGGGAAGTCCCTCTGTATATTAATTTTGTATCCTGCAACTTTACTGAATTCATTCATGAGTTTTAGTAGTCTTTTGGTGGCACCTTTAGATTTTTCCATGTATAGTATCATGTCATTTGGAAACAGTGACAGTTTTACTATTTCCTTTTCAATTTCATTTCCTTTTATTTTTCTTGTCAGATTGTTGTGGCTAGAACTTTCACTACTATGTTGAGTAAAAGTGGTGAGTGTGGGCACCCTTGTCATGTTCCAGACCTTGTAGGAAATACTTTCAGCTTTTCATCATTGAGTATGATGTTAGCTGTGGGCATGTCATATATGGTCTTTATTATGTTGAGTTATGATTCCTCCATACCCACTTTGTTGATAGTTTTTATCATAAATGGATGTTGAATTTTGTTATGTTTTCTCTGCATCTATTGAGATGATCCTCTGATTTATATTCAGTTTGTTAATGGATTGTATCACATCAGTTTTTGTGGATATTAACTCATCCTTGAATACCTAGACTATATCCCACTTGATTATGGTGTATGGTCTTTTTTTTAATTTTTTTAACATCTTTATTGGAGTATAACTGTTTTACAATAGTGTGTTAGTTCCTCCTTTACAACAAAGTGAATCAGTTATACATATACATATGTTCCCATATCTCTTCCCTCTTGCGTCTCCCTCCTTCCCACCCTCCCTATCCTCATGGTCACAAAAAAGAAGCTTTTGATAATATCAAACATCCGTTCATTAATAAAAAGCATTCGCAGGAAATGAGGAATATAAGGTAACTTTCTTAAACTGATAAAGGCTGTCTTAAAAAAAAAAACACCTATTAACACTAAACACAGTTAAAGATGAAACAATGAAAATTTTCCTCAAGATCAGGAATGAGATGATGGTACCTACGACCGTCATTTCTATTCAGCATTATAACAGAGATCCCAGCCAGTATAGTAAGGTAAGAAAAAAAATAAAAGGACTAACGATTAGAAAGGGGGAAAAGAAGTGCCATTATTTGTAGATGATACTATTGTACACACAGAAAATCCAAAAGGATGTAAAGATAAATAAGGAGAATTAATAGTTTTCAAAGGTTGACTTTTAAAAAATTTCAGATACCACTTAATCATAACATCTAAATGAGAGAAAACTCAAGCACTGCCCTCGCCCCCTTGGAAGCTTTGGCCATCGTAGTTGGTGTGAATGAGTGGTGCTGAGGGGGAAACAGTCCTGGGTAGGATGCACCTGTCTGAGGTGCGCCAGGGCTGGGAATGTGGCTGGCAGTTTGAGACGGGTACACACAACAGGATTGAGTAAATAAGTAAACATGTTGAAGACAATGTAGCCAGGTTTTCACTGTAGGAGAAGAGAGGTACAAATACAGAAAGGAGGAAGGTGAATAATAAACTCCAAATGTGGGACTGGAATTGAAAAGATTCAGTGTGAACTCCTGGTTTCAACAGATTAAAAAACCTGATGAGGAGTGTGGGTGTACACACACACACACACACACACACACACACACACACACACACACACACACACACACACTCCTACTTCCTAACTCTCATACCTGTGAGAACATTTAGCACCCAAATTTTTACTTGTAAATACTACTGTCCGTTAAAAGGAACCGGGGCTCCTTGATTGGATGGCTGATTTCAGGACTGTGGAAGAGAAAACTCAAGATGAGAATGGAACATCTGGTACCATAAAGTAAGGAAATATTCAAAGAACGAAGAAGACATGTCAAAAGGATTCGGCAGCCAGCCTGAAGGGGCTCCCACTGACTAAATCTGATATACACTGCATCAAACAGGAAACCACACCAAAAAACAAACAAACAAACAGGAAGCCATAAGTCCATACTTATACAGGGGATATACAAATAACAAGGAAGAAAGGAAAGTTCTAGCTCACTACAGAATGTCAATAAACGTAAAAGGAATAATGGAATTAGAAGATCACCATTTGGCTACCGCCGAGTTAACTAATGGATTCAACCAAGAATTATCAATGGATGCTAAATTAGAGGGAGAAAGTTTGATGAGAAACAGGATATTTATGATATGATAAAGTATCTCTCTACAAAAGACATATTAATTACTTATTACTAGTAAGTACAAAATATTACTAATTAACTTTACAGTGAAAAAGCTGGTCAGACACCACCTTAACCACATGATAAGAGTTACCACCACCTGTAACGGAACAAATCAATGTCACAAACTCCTAAGATGATGTGCTGCAAAGAATACAGCATGACTTGTGTGGAATTCCCATCAAAATGCAAAATTTCAGTCCAGTCATGAGGAAACATCAGATATACCCAAATTGAGGGTCATTTACAAAGTGTGTGGCCTGTTCTCATAAAAAATGTCAAGGTCATAAAGGACAAGAAAAGATGGAAAAACTCTTCCAGATTCAAAGGAGACTAAAATATATGGCAACTAAATGCAATGAGTGATCTTGGAACTTATTCTGCTATAAAGAAAAGGGGAGAAGCAAAGGTCTTTTGTTTGTTTTTGCTTTTAAGAACATATTTTGGACAAATGGCAAAATCTGAGTAGAAACTTTGGGTGAGATGCTAATACTGTAATAAAGCTAATTTTCTGATTTTGGTAGGTATACAATATATACGGAAAAGAGTGTCCTTGTTTTTAGGAAATACATACTGAGGGGTAATAGGCATTATGTTTGCCATTTTTCTTCAAGTGGTTCAGAAAAAAATGAAAAGATATATGTGGGGGAGGAAGGAGAGAAAGAAAAGAAGGGGAAGAGAGGAGAGAAAGAGACAGAGGGACTTCCCTGGTGGCACAGTGGTTAAGAATACGCCTGCCAATGCAGGGGACACGGGTTTGAGCCCTGGTCCGGGAAGATCCCACATGCCAGAGAGCAACTAAGCTTGATGCCACAACTACTGAAGTCCATGCACCTAGAGCCCATGCTCTGCGACAAGAGAAGCCACCACAATGAGAAGCCCGCACACCGCAACTAGAGAAAGCCTGCGTGCAGCAACGAAGGCCCAACGCAGCCAAAAATTTAAAAATACATTTTCTTTAAAGTGGATGTATTTTTAAAAAACCAAAAAGGTCCTACTGTAGAGCACAAGGAACTATATTCAATATCCTGTGATAAACCATAATGGAAAAGAATATGAAGAAGAATGTCTATAAATGTATAACTGAGTCACTTTCCTGTACAACAGTAATTAACACAACACTGTAATTCAACTGTACGTCAATAAAAATTTTTAAAAAGAGACAGAATAATAAAGCAAATGTGATAAAATGTCAAAAAACTGGGGAACTGGGGTCAAGGGTATATAAAAGTTTTGTACTATTTTTGTACTTTTCAATAAATTTGAAATTATTTCTAAGTTAAATCATTTAAAAAGTTATCAAGCACCAAAGGATAAATCTAAAGCAAGAGAGAAACCACACATACAGAGAGGACTATAAACCTTTATTGAGAAAAAATGTCCCAAATAAATGGAGAAAAATACACAGATTAAAAAAACTCAAGGTGACAAAGTCAACATTCCTCAAAATGATCTATATATGCAATGCAATCTGAATCAAAATCCAAACAAATTTTCATGTGGTAATTGAGAAAGAGTCTAAAATTTATATGGAAATACAAAGGGCCAAGAGTAAGCCAGCACTCTAGAAGTGTAAGGAGGACTACTGAGACTTACCAGAATCTGTAGTAACTGAGAGTGTGGTGCTGGCCCAAGGACAGACAGAGGAAGGAACAATACAGAACCAAGGTACATATGGACTCTAAAACTATAACAGAGATGGCATTCCACAGCACTGGAAACAGTCTTTTTAAATCATGATGCTGGGACAACTAGGTATCTAAATGGGGGAAAAAATTAAATCGAACCCCTATCTCACACCATACATAAAACTCAATTTCAGAATTATAGATCTAAATGTGAAAGATAATACTGGTATCCTCATGATCTCAGGTGAAGAAAAACATTTTTAAGCAAGATATCAAATGCACTAAAACATAAAGGAAAAGATCAACAGATTCAACTCCTTAAAATTAAAACTTCTATTCAAAAGACAACATTAAGAAAGTGAAAGACTTCCCTGGTGGTGCAGTGGTTAAGAATCTGCCTGCCAGCACATTAAAAGGATCATACACCATGATCAAGTGGGGTTTATTCCAGGAATGCAAGGATTCTTCAATATACGCAAATCAATCAACGTGATACACCATATCAACAAACTGAAGAAGAAAAACCATGTGATCATCTCAATAGATGCAGAGAAAGCTTTTGACAAAATTCAACACCCATTTATGATAAAAACCCTGCAGAAAGTAGGCATAGAGGGAACTTTCCTCAACATAATAAAGGCCATATATGACAAACCCACAGCCAGCATTGTTCCCAATGGTGAAAAACTGAAACCAATTCCACTAAGATCAGGAACAAGACAAGGTTGCCCACTCTCACCACTCTTATTCAACATAGTTTTGGAAGTTCTAGCCACAGCAATCAGAGAAGAAAAAGAAATAAAAGGAATCCAAATAGGAAAAGAAGAAGTAAAGCTGTCACTGTTTGCAGATGACAAGATACTATACATAGAGAATCCTAAGGAGGCTACCAGAAAACTACTAGAGCTAATCAATGAATTTGGTAAAGTAGCAGGATACAAAATTAATGCACAGAAATCTCTGGCATTCTTATACACTAATGATGAAAAATCTGAGAGTGAAATTAAGAAAACACTCCCATTTACCACGGCAACAAAAAGAATAAAATATCTAGGAATAAACCTACCTAAGGAGACAAAAAACTTGTATGCAGAAAACTATAAGACACTGATGAAAGAAATTAAAGATGATACAAATAGGTGGAGAAATATACCATGTTCTTGGATTGGAAGAATCAACATTGTGAAAATGACTCTACTACCCAAAGCAATCTACAGATTCAATGCAATCCCTATCAAACTACCACTAGCATTTTTTACAGAACTAGAAAAAAAAATTTCACAATTTGTATGGAAACACAAAAGACCCCAAATAGCAAAAGCAATCT
>NC_041220.1:46156002-46156964 GCF_002837175.3 Physeter macrocephalus | reverse complement strand
GGAGCTTTAATCCGCTGCTTCTGAGGCTGCTGGGAGAGACCTCCCCCTTTCCTCTTTGTTCTCACAGCTCCTGGGGTTCAGCTTTGGACTTGGCCCCGCCTCTGCGTGTAGGTCGTCCGAGGGCGTCTGCCCTTCGCTCAGACAGGATGGGGTTAAAGGAGCAGCTGATTCAGGCGCTCTGGCACAGGGCGGGGGAGGGAGGCGCACGGATGCGGGGCGAGCCTGCGGCAGCAGAGGCCGGCGTAACGCTGCACAGGCTCGAGGCGTGCCACGCGTTCTCCCGGGGAAGCTGTCCCTGTATCCTGGGACCCTGGCAGTGGCAGGCTGCACGAGCTCCCGGGAGGGGCGGTGTGGAGAGTGACCTGTGCTCGCACACAGGCCTCTTGGTGGCGGCAGCAGCAACCCTAGCGTCCCACGCCCGTCTCTGCTGTCCGCGCCGACAGCCACGGCTCGTGCCCGTTTCTGGAGCTCCTTTACGCGGTGCCCTTAATCCCCTCTCCTCGCACCCCAGGAAGCAAAGAGGCAAGAAGACGCCTCCTGTCTCTTCGGCAGCTCCGCACCCGTTTCTGGAGCTCCTTTACGCGGTGCGCTTGATCCCCTCTCCTCTCGCACCAGGAGACAAAGAGGCAAAAAAAAAAAAAGTCTCTCGTCTCTTCGGCAGCTCCGCGCCAGTTTCTGGAGCTCCTTTAAGCGGCGCGCTTAAACCCCTCTCCTCGCGCACCAGGAAGCAAAGAGGGAAGAAAAGGTCTCTTGCCTCTTCGGCAGCTCCAGACTTCCCCCAGACTCCCTCCCGGCCAGCCGTGGTGCACTATCCCCTTCAGGCTGTTTTCGCTCTGCCAACTCCAGACCTTTCCCTGGGATCCGACCGAAGCCCGAGGCTCAGCTCCCAGCCCCCGCCCGCCCCGGCGGGTGAGCAGACAAGCCTCTCGGGCTGGTGAGTGCCGGTCGGCACCGATCCTCTG
>NC_041220.1:46142578-46155782 GCF_002837175.3 Physeter macrocephalus | reverse complement strand
TTGTCTCTGTTTGTTCTTTTTTCTTTTGCCTACCCAGGTACGTGGGGGGTTTCTTGCCTTTTGTGGGGTCTGAGGTCTTCTGCCAGCGTTCGGTGGGTGTTCTATAGGAGAAGTTCCACGTGTAGCTGTATTTCTGATGTATCTGTGAGGAGGAAGGTGATCTCCGCGTCTTACTCTTCCGCCATCTTGCCTCAGCACTTGGTGTATGGTCTTTATAATACATTGTTGAATTCAGTTTGCTAAAATTTTTGTCACCCACCCAATGTTCAGTGATATTGGCCTGTAATTTTCTTCTTCTGTGGTATATTTTTCTGGTTTTGGTATTAGGGTGATTATAGCCTCATAGAATGGAGTCAGAAGTGTTCCTTCCTCCGAAATATTTTGGACTAGTTTGAGAAGGATGGATGTTAACTCTTTAAATGTTTAGTAGAATTTACCTATGACACCGTCTGATCCTGGACTTTTGTTTGTTGAGAGGTTTCTTTTTTTTTTTTTTCAATTTCATTATTGGCAATTGGTCTATTCATATTTTCTACTTCTTCCTGGTTTAGTCTTGCAAGATTATACGTTTCTAGGAACCTGTCCATTCCTCCTAGGTTGACAATTTTATTAGCATACATTTGTTTATAGTAATCTCTTAGTATCTCCCTTGTATTTCTGTCATCTCAGTTGTAACTTCTGTTTTATTGCCGATTTTATTGATTTGGACCTTCTCTCTGTTTTTCATCATGAATCTGGCTAAACTTTTATCAATCTTGTTCATCTTTTCAGAGAACCAGCCCTTAGTTTCACTACTCTTTCCTATTTTTTAGTCTCTATTTCATTTATTTCTGCTCTGATCTTTCTTTCTTTCCTTCTATTAACTTTGGGTTTTGTTTGTTCTTTTCTAGTTACTTTACATGTAAGGTTATGTTGTTTATTTAAGACTTTTGTGGTAGGCTTGTAAGAGCTATAAACTTCCCACTTAGAATTGCTCTTGCTCTGTCATGTAAGTTTTGGATTATTGTGTTTTCATTTTCATTTGTCTCCAGGTATATTTTTATTTCTTCTTTGATGTATTCAGTGATTCATTCATTGTTTAGTACCATATTGTTTATATTGCACGTGTTTGTGGGGTTTTTTTGGTAGTATTTTTTCTTATAGTTGATTTCTAGTTTCATAGTTTTATCATTAGAAAAAAAAATGTTTGATATATTATTCCATTGTTCTTAAATGCACTGAGGTTGTTTTGTGGCCTAGTATGTGATCTATCCTGGTGAATGTTCCATGTGTACATGAAAAGAATGTGTATTATGCTGTTTTTGTTGGAGTGTTCTACATATATTTATTAAGGTCATTTTGTCTAATGTGTTCTTAAGGCCCGTGTTTCTGTATTGATTTTTCTGCCTGGATGATTTGTCCATTGATGCAAGTGGGTATTAATATCCCCTACTATTATTGTGTTACTGTCAATTTCTCCCTTATTTTCTCTTAATATTTTCTTTATGTATTTAGGTGCTACAATATTTGTTGCCTATATGCTTACAATCATATTATCTTCTTGTTGAATTGATCCTTTGATCATTATGTAATGTCCTTCTTTGTCTCTTATTACAATCTTTGTTTTAAAGTCTATTTTGTCTGATATAAGTATTGCTACACCTTCTTTTAATTTGTTTATATGGAATAAATTTTCATCCCCCCACTTTCAGTCTGTGTATGTCTTTAAACCTGAAGGGAGTCTCTTATAGGCAACATATATATGCCTTGTTTTTGTATACATTTAGCCACTCTCTTTTGATTGAGCATTTAGTCCATTTACATTTAAAGTAATTATTGATAGGTATGTACTTCTTGCCATTTTAATTGTTTTTTGATTGTTTTGCAGTTTTTTTAATCCATCTTTTTTCTTTTGCTTCCTTGTGATTTGATGACTATCCTGTGTTATGTTTTGATTCTTTGTGTGTGTTTCTGTTATAGATTATATAAATATAATATAAATAATTTTAAGTTGCTGATCTCTTAATTTCAAATATAACAGCATGCTTTTTACTCTCCCCCCAAATGTTTACTATTTCTGACATCAAACTTAACATTTTCTTGTTTTTTGGATCCCTTAACTACTTATTGTGGATATAGATGATTTTACTACTCTTGCCTTCTCACATTTCTACTAGTTTTATACATGTTTGACTTATTACCTTTACTCTATATTTGCCTTTACTAATGAGATTTTTCCTTTCATAATCTTCATATTTCTAGTTGAGACCTTTTTGCTTAGTAGGTCCATTTAATATTTCTTGTAAACCTGGTTTGGTGTTGCTGAACTCTTTTAGCTTTTGCTTGTCTGTAAAACTTTTGATGTCTCCATCAAATCTGGATGAAAGCCTTGATGGGTAGAGAATTGTCACTTGTAGTTTTCCCTTTCATCACTTTAAATATATCATGGCACTCCCTTAAGGCCTGTAGAGTTTCTGCTGATAAGTCAGCTTATAGCCTATGGGAGTTCCCTTGCTGCTTTTAATATTCTCTTTATCTTTTATTTTTTGCCATCTTAATTACAGTGTGTCTTGGAGTGGTCTTCTTGGGGTTTCTCCTTTTTGGGAATCCTTGTGCTTCATGGACCTGGATATCCATTTCCTTTCCCTAGTTAGGGAAGTTTTCAGCTATTGCATCTTCAAATATGTTATCTGCCCCTTCCTCTCTTCTATTCTGGGACTTCTATCATGCACATGTTAGTATGCATGATATTGTCCCAGGGGTCTCTTAAACTATCTTCATTTCTTTTTATTTTTTTTTTGTTTTTGCTGTTCAGCTTCAGCAATTTCCACTATTCTGTCTTCCAGCTCTCTGATCCATTCCTTTTTATCATCTAATCTACTGTTGATTTTTTGTAATGTATTTTTCATTTCATTTGTGTATTCTTCATCTCTGGCTGTTCTTTATATTTTCTAACTCTTGGTAAAAACTTCTAACTTATCACTTTGTTCATTCAATCTTTTCCTGAGTTATTTGAGCATCTTTTATTATGATCATTACCTTGAACTCCTTATTGGGTAAATTGCTCATCTCCACTTCACTTAGTTCTTCTTCTGGGGTTTTATCTTGTTTCTTTATCTGTAACATATTCCTCTGTCACCTCATTTTGCCTAATTTGCTGTTTTTATTTCCATGTATTTGGTAGGTATGTTATGTTTCCTGACCTTGGAGAAATGGCCTTTTGTAGGAGACCTTCTATGAGTCCCAGCAGTGTACTCCCCTCTGGTCACCAGAGCTTTATGCTCTAGGGGCACTCCCTATGTGGGCTGTATGAGTCCTTCTGTTGTGGCAAGTTGACTACTGTGAGTGGTCTGGTATACATGGCTAGCCCCTGGTATCATTGGTTGCTGGACCCTGCCTTTTTGGGAGGCTGTGGGCTGCTGGTGGTTGGGGCAAAGCACGAGGAGTCTGGCTGCAGAGTCCCAGGGGTCCCAGGGCTAAGGCTGGCCTACTGGTGGGTGAAGCCAATGTTTATGTTGGGTATTTCCTGGGTCTGTGGTCCCAGATCTAGTGTCTCTTTGCTAGTTTGTGGGGCTGTTTTCTCACACAGTTGGTTGTGGTGTCTGAGGTGTACCAAAGCTTGAGTTAGTCTGCAGGTAGGAAGATCTGTGGTCTATGTTCCAGAGTCTCTGGTTGCAGGGCTCCAGGGTGAGTTCTAGTTGCCTCCTGCCTCTCCAGAAGGCTCTCCAATATCAGCAAGGAGGTCTGACTCAGGCTCCTTTCAAATGATGTGAGATTTTGTTTGTGTCCTTTAAGAGCAGAGTCTCTATTTCCCACAGCCCTCTGGCTCTCCTGAAAGTAAGCCCCACTGGCCTTCAAAGCCTAACATTCTGGGGGCTTGTCTTCTTGGTGCAGGACCCCCAAGCTGTGGAGCCTGATGTGGGTCTCATATCCCTTGCTCCTTGCTGAAAACCTCTATAATTGTAATTATCTTCCCATTTGTAGCTCACCCACCCAGGAGTATGGATCTTGACTATACCATGTCTCTATATCTTCTACATTTCTCATTGTAGTTCCTTCCTTATATCTTTAGTTGTAGAAAATACTTTCTTCTAGTCTTATAGACTTTCTCATCATTAGTTACTCTGTAAATAATTTTAATCTTGGTGTGCTTGTGGGAGGAGATGAGCTCAGGCTCTTCCTACTCTGCCATCTTGGCCACTCCCTGAGGAGATAAGTCTTAAGGTTTTGTAAGTCAGACATTTACAGAAAATCGGTCTCTCAGTTCCTAAGTTGCAGTCTTGAGGGAGCATGCATGAGATTCTCAATTTCCTATCCTTGGGTTCCATTTTAGATTGAAATCTCTTCACAGAGTTAAGAGTATGAATTTCCAAAAAATTCTCCAAGTGATACTAATGCATCCTAAAGTTTGAGACCCAGTGAGCTTAGTATGTACAAAAGATAGGATTTTAACCCAAGTACTCAAATCTGAAATCAGGCATCCTTACCAATACTGTAGTACAAAATAATATAATTTAATTTGAGAGTCATGGGGTTGGAGTGATTGGGTCTCAAGGGACTTAATTCAGGTATTTTTTAATATATATATTTTTTATGTTAAAGATATTTGAACTAACCAAAAACATACATTATGGCATGTGTAATTTTTTAAAAAATTTGTTTTACTTACAAAGTTACTTTTAGATTCCTGGTCTATTTGATATATATTCTTTCTTAACAATATTTAATGGCAAACTTTCTTAAACATTATTATTAAAATTAAGTAAAAATCTGAAAATATGTTATAAATTGAACATAATATTGATTTTATGCATAGAGATGACTTATTATTGAAGTATTTAAATTGTATATTTTCAATAGTGTCCTGAAATGTCTCATTTGCTCCCACAATAGATGAATTTTGAATGTTCACATTATTTAAGTGTTAATGCTTAATAGCTAGATATTGAATCAATATTTTTGCAATTGCATATGGTTCAATTTAGGTTATAGAAATTATATTTGACTATACTTAATTTTGTCCCAAAACTCATTTTGTGAATTTTTCACATAACATGAGCTTATATATTTAAGTATCATTTCTGTTTTCACACCATGCTGATAAAAATGTATTTTAAAATGAAGAACTGTTTTTTGTTCTTCTGATTCACAGTCATTTTGATGAGCATAAACAATTACTATGAGCTATGTGACTTCGTAATTTCCTAGAGCTATTGCAGTGACCAGGACAAGAGCAATGTGCCATCTAATTTGTTCCTTTTAAACTCTTATAGAAAGAGTAACCAGAAAACCAATTTTCTTACAACTGTGTCTAAAATAACAAAAAAGATCAGAGCAAGGACCTCTCCTGTAAATTATGTTAATGAATCCAGGACAAACAGTTGGTTAGAGACCTCTAATTTTCTTTTTGATATATTAGTTTGCTTCTTTATTTCTCAATTCTTGTCTATATTTAGTAGATGGGATAGTAAATCAGTTAAGTGTAGGAATGATAACAAAATATTAAGCTTAAAAAGGAAGCCCTTGCTTTTAAAGATGAGAGCTTTTTTACGGAGCATAATTTGTTATAAATTTATGATTCACTCTATTTCTTCTTAGCCTCCAACCAGCACAGGCATCTGTTTCACCCTTTCTCTTATGCCAAAACAAGAGAATTGAAACATCATACCGACCATTCCTCACAGGCTTAAAGTCTTTTCTTATTCTCTAGTGAGTGCTGATGACAAACTATCAGAAGCTCTAGAGAAATTATCCCAGGTGGTAGCTCTGACAAGAAAAAGGAACATTGCTCCTAAATAGTGGATTGATTCTGAATGAATGCCTTGTATTAGCTGATCCCCAGTCTCAGCAGGATTTTCTAAACAGATTATTGACTTGCTGCCCCAATGTCTCAGGCCAAAATCCTGTAAGTCATATGACAGAGACCACGACGAAAAGTTTATTTCTTTTCACAGAAAGAAGAAGAATTCAGATTCCCTTAAAGAAGATAGAAACTCCAATTATTGATTTTTGAGAGAGACAAAATTAATAGAGGTTTCTTGCCTTCTACTCAGGCAAATCTCAATTTCATCTGGCTAAAAATTTTCCTACCTTTAAAATACAAAATGTAGCACAAAATCTGCTGTTAGTTTTCACTTCCCCAAAATTAAACCTGGATATGTTTTTATCAATTTGATTTTGATCATTATTGTTATTTTAAGATACTGCAATTTTTACTTGTGGATACATTCAGAGACATTTTGTTAGTATTTTCCTGAAATCCAAATCTGTTTTATTTAAACTTATTTTTACTGGGCTCAGTACTCCAGTTGTCTTCTGAGATGCCATTCATAACTGAAAGAGATTTGTACATATTATGCTATGTTATTGGCTGATTTGAGAGTCTATTGGCTAATTTTGAATTGTTTGTGGTAGGTAAATACAATTATAAATACGACAAGTACTCATTTATATCATGGCTGCCTGCCTCTCCCAATTTGAGACTATTCCCTCAAAATCCTATTATTATTCTATGTACCTTGATGCCCATTTTCTGGCATTAATGCCTAAGTATCAATAACGTTGGAGTTACTAAAAAATAAGTCTCCTGATGTCACAGATTGTAAAGAGATCAGTTTTGAACCTAGAAAATTCTCACTGTAAATCCTTTTGCCATTTGCACCTGTGAAAAGGAAAAGGAAATCCACAAGTAGAATTTGTAGTTAGGTTGCAGGTACTCAACAAAGCATGTGACTCCTCTGTGCTTCCACAATGTGCATGCCCTGTCTTTTCAATATCCAGTGACTTCATCAAAAAATTTTTCTGTTTTCCTCTTCTTCTTCCTCCTCTCCCATTTCTTAAATCTTTAACCCTTTACCTTAGCTATCTAAATATGGTTTATATATGCTATTTAAATCAATACTACTTAATATCATCTTATATATATATAATTGAATTTTATAAATGCCACATTAAACATGTATTATTTGAGTGGTCTTCTACTTATTTTGACAAAATATAAACAAAATAACAAGCAACCTTTTCTCTAAACTTTATTATTTTATATATTCTATTATTACTCCTATTTTTCACCTTCCTAAAGAAAAAAGTAGTAATGAAACATTGCTAATAAAAGCAGTTAAATTCATGATCTACTAGACTCAAAATGCCTGATACATTCCATTTTAGAACATTTACCAAAGAACCCTATTCATTTTTTCTATTGCTTTATAGAATCCAAAGTACAAATCAGACTATATTTTTTCTATACACACATACACACTTAATATTCAAATATGTAGCTCAATTGTACAAAATCCTTTTATCAGAACTCCCAGTACAATGTTAAACTGAATTAATTGCTAACGTTTAAAACTTAGCTGACTTTTATGTAAAACTTATATTTCACCTTGTCTCAAAACGTGAGAAAATCTAAGTAATCTAGGCTCGCATTTTGGCATGGTATTAGTTTCCTTGTGCTGAATGTTGACTGCTCTCTTTGGTTCACTGTTATCACTTTCTGATGAAGCACCTTCATTTCTATTTCCTTCCTGATCTGTAAACATTTCCATTTTAGACCCAGGTTTATTCGTCTTATCTCTTTCAGAATTCCTTCCTAGAGTATACAAAAAATTTTAGTGAAAATATTTCATTTTCTTATAATGTCATTTCTTTCATTGTTTAATGATTTTAATTAGAGGTATGACTTTCATGAAACCCATGCCCTCTCTGAATAAGAAAAAAACTTAGTTATATAATGGTAATGTCAAACATGTGAAAGAGTATCATATGAAATAAAGACTTAATTATATCTTTTGGAGTTCCAGAACTGAGAACACAGATGAATGGGTACAGAGGCTTTCTAAATATAGGAAGGCTTTTATTTGTATGTTTTAGTTACTTTTAGCAATGTAACAAATTACCCCAAACTTTAGTGGCTTAAAACAACAACCTTTCAGTGGGTTGGCTGTGTAGTTCATCTGATCCTAGCCTACTCAGCGTACTTCTATTGGGATCATTCATGCAGCCTTGGTCACTTATCAGGTGGTTAGTAGGCTCTTGGCCAGAATACCAGGGGTGACTTTGTTACCTGTCTTTATTCATCCAGCAGTTTTCTCCACATGCTGTTTGAAAAATTCCAAAATAAGATGGGAAGCTGCAACATCTCTTGAAACTTGGTACAATGTCACAAAGCAATTTCTAAGACCAGATTCAAGAGAGAAAAATGGATTCATCCCTTGATGGGAAGCACGTTAAAAATTATTGTGGTTATTTTGGAATCTACCAAATAGCCATGAATAGTTCTTTATTTACCAAAAGAAGTGGTTCTCAACAGCAGAACTGGGAATTTTTTTTCTCAGATAAATTCACCTACATGTATGGTTAGCAACTTCTATTTTGCTTAGTAGCATAAGCTTCTTTCCATTTTCATAACTGTCTCCCAGAATTTTAACCAACTCTCCAAATCATTGCTTTTACTTTGAAAAATTCTATCAAGTTTACTATTCCTAGTAATACAATTATGGAAATAATATAAATACATAGGTTCTATCCACCATTATTGAGTACCACCAGCCTTTTCTATCTTCTCTTCTGAGTCTTTTTCCTATTTAACTCAAGTTTTTATAACAAAAGATTTATTTTAATTTTTGCCACTGATGCTTTTACCCTTTCCATGCACCATTTCAAGTTGCATACAAGTTGGCAGGAAAACACCACACACAGGCCACACATCCCTCATTTATTTTGCCAAGAACACATAAACTTAACAGAAGCTAAGTGTGTACATAGAATAGGAGCAGATGAAAAAAAGTTGTGATGTGTTTTTCTTGGCCCCTTAATATTAAAAATATGTACAGCTACTGGTTATAGTCTCTGCATAGGAATAATTCTGGCAAATTTGAGAAAATATACTATTGCAAGCTATTGTCTTTATACTCAGTTTTATATCAAATTCCCAGAAACTTTTAAATCTATGCCCTTTGTTTAAAGGAAACGATTCTGAAGATCCTGTGCCCCCGATTCTGATCCAATATATTTTTTCTTAATTATAACAAAGATTGGTTTAGTTTAAGAATATGATCTCAAATCTATTCCCCTATATTCCCCTTTGACAAATTTAAGACATGCAAATTAATAGCTTAGTTTTGAGCACCTTTATTAGTAGTAGCAGGTGCCCAAGTCATTGCACAGCATTTCCACTTTGGCATAACTACCTTATACAACCAGTATTAACTAATTTATCTTCCCTACAACTTCTTTCTTGTATTATTTTCCATAAGTTGTTTCTTTTATCACCATCTTCCTAACCACAGAGGTCCAAAACTTAATTTTACTTCTCTCTTGTTATAGTTATGCCTCTCCATCCTGTTTTCTATTTCCTCTGCCCAACAGGTGACCCACCTGGTCTCCAAACTCATCTTCGGTCAAATTCCACCAAGTCCAAATAAAATATGTATACCTGTAATTCTACTGATTTTATTAAAGCAAAATTCTGATATGTCTATTCTCATGCTTTAAAGAAGGGAAAATAATGCCAAGATTCATTAGACAAATAGAAAAGATTCTTGCAGCCAAAATTCAATTTGACTTGCCTAATATTTCCCATTGTGCTCTTCAACACATGCACAGTGCATCCCATAATTTTCTTTTGTTTACTTTTTGTTTCCTTTCCTAGAATTTCTTTCCCTCCCTTTCATCATGGCAAAGTCATAGGCATTCTTAATGGTCTACTTGCAAATGCTGTCTTCTACATGAACTTCTTTATTTCTCCAACACACTCATCTACTTCATCTACGATTCACCATTAGTGATCACTTTTAATGTGGTTATAACCCTTTTGTGCTCAATGACTCATTTCCCTCGTTAGCTGTCTGGTTCAACTTAACTTCTTCACAATAGAAAGTGTACCTAGTAGGCAGCCAGGTTTAGATTTATTCAGTGAGTAAGTGATAGAATTAATGGAATCAAGATCCCACAGTAGCCAACTTACTTTTCCCTGTATCCAGTCTATGGTATACTCTCTTTAAAGACAAAAACTGTGTTTTTAAATTTTGTGTGTGTGACATCCACTTCATAGCATGTTGTCTGCTTTCTAGTAGATGCTCAGTGCATGTCTGTGCAATTACTAAAATACTCCAATCTCTCAACTGTCTTATAATGAAATATAACAAGCTGAACCCTCCATTATTGATATGTTCTTACTAGGATTGGATCATGTGAGATGAGTACTTCTTTATACTGAGAAATTAGGAAATTATTCCTGTCAATTAGGATAAGATTTCATTAGAATTTTGGTTGTCACATACTTTATATTTAAATTATAAACAACTAAAATAGATGCGCGCGTGTGTGCATGTGTAAATAGCTGTTAAAGAAGATGGTCCCATCCTTTTTCAAAGCATTACTGCTTTCAAACTAAGAGTGGGATTCCACAGGTAACCCAATTTATTTTAATTTTTATGCCATCCTATTGAAAACTTTATGATTCTGATGTTTTTCACAACTGTTTGTTTCAGTTTATCATAATTAGATTTGAAAAGCATACTTTTTAAACTCTTAATGCAAGAGAAATAGAACGGACATGTTCTATGACAGTTACTAGACAGAATAATCCAGGCTGACATAGAAGTATGAGTACTATTTGAGAGTCATAACTCACTATACCCAGTTTGCTTAACTATACTAACAACTAAAAATGATCACTTGCTTGACTTACCCAATGTTATAATGATCACCAGAAAAATCAGGCAAACCAAACATCAGGCAATTGTTTTTGAAAATTCCTAACATGTATGGTTTTATGCTAATATGTCTGCAAATTGATCAATTAATTACTATAGAAACTAGATTAGACATTTTAGATATATGGTACCTGTAACCAAATATTTTCAGTGGTATTATTTTTATATGAGAATACTTTCTCCTTTGTTAAATTAACACACACACACACACACACACACACAGTGTATCGCAAGACGTCCAAGAAGAGAATAGAAAAAAATTAACAGAAGATATCTCTCAAACAACTATGCACGCCTTATAAAATTTATTTAGGTGAGTATCTGAAAGGGAAAAAATGAGTTTAGCTTTTGTATCTTGACATAATAACCATATCTAGATGCTATATTCTACTTAGCATCACTGACATGCAAAGCAATATGGATTTTTTTTGAATTAAATCATCGAATGTTATTTCAAAAGGGAACACAAAAATATAGATGAAATTACTTTCTAAATGAAATGTATTTTCCATTTAAAGTGATTGCAAAAATCACTTGCCATCTCAGCCCTAAGGGAAGATTATGCTTTTTAGATGTTCATTTGTTATTGCATGGAAATGAAACAGTAAAAGTAGTTTAAAAGATATATCTGTCTTAAACAATCTTACACTTTATTTTTCTTTGCATGACAAATGAAACACTTTTATCATCTTTAATAGCATTATCTAAACTGCTGAATTAGGGGAAATTCCAAATCTTGCTTTCCCAATTTGTATGCCCCATTAACGTGCTCAGATGTTTTTGTTCTTCATATGAAACTCTGCCAAAGGAAGACTGAGCAAAAAGGAAGTTCACCATATACATACAACTAAATTAATGGAAAAAATTCTAGAGTCTCTTAACAAAACATCATCCGTATCGTCAATAATTGAGTTTCTTTTAGGAAGTGATTTGTTCACAAGAAATGAGGATAGACTGTCCTTTGAAAATAGAGTTTTCTGAAGTTTCTAAAAAGCTATCTAATGTTCCATATATAATCTGAATTTGAGAAAGAGGGAAGAAGGAGGGAAAACAAACATATTCTAGGACCATGATTTGCATTTTTTAATATAAATGCCAAGAAACCTTTGCATACTTGAACACTTACTCCAGTTTTTGGAATTAACTGTCTTATCTCTGAAACTTCATATAAAACTGCTCTTGTAGGGTCGGCAAAAGTGATCTTTAAACAAAATCACTTTTTTCTTTTCTTAGAGAAAATAATATTCCAAAGAAACCACGTGATTTCTTCCAGTGTCCGGTACATTTGATTTTTGAAGCACTGACACAATTTAGGTTTCATTTGTTTCTATTTCTGCTTTATTATTCAAGGACTTTCTGTTTACCTCATAATTAATCTATAATTATGTTTTGATTTTTGCATTTGCAGCATTTTGGCTGCCATTTTAATTTTATTTTATGTTTTCTTATTCAGATACAGGCACATGATCTTTCTTCTTCTGATATGTTTGGAAATACTGGATGACACATAGAATTTAATGGTATTCACATAATATTGAAAACATCAGATTTCCAAATAACAAAAGTATTGCCTATGTTTAATAAGCAAACATATGCTTATGTTTTCCCTTTCATGTTTTGAAAGGGAAAATAGCATGATAAATCTACTAAAAAAATGAAATATACTTGCACACTAAAGACAAATAATTCAAATATGAGATTTGAACATAAATTCGGAGCAAAGGAATAAAGAAAAAAACTCAGAATTTTTTGAATTAAACTTGTTCTAGGTAGAGTGAAAAACATTTATAGAGTAAAATTTTAAAAACCACATTAGGTTCCATTGTTCTTTCACAATTCTCATTTTTCAATTATGATTTCCTCTCTGAAATCTGTATTTTGAAGTTTGTTTTTCAATGTTCAAATGTGTGGATTTTTCCTAAGTATCTTTTATAATTGTATATAAACTTTATTGAATTGATCAGATAATGTGTTCTGAATATTATCAATTTTTAAAATTTTAGTCTAGTTTTCTGTCTTACAATGTATTTAATTTTCCTAACTGTTCAATAAATGCTTTGGAAAAATTGTTTCCACATTCATTTGATATTCTGTGCCCAGTAATCAAGCTTATTTATACCCTTTTACTTTCTTCTATTTTTATGGGTTTTACGTTTATCTGCTTGATCTATCAATTACCAAAATAGTAGTTTTAAGATCTCACTCAATTGTAGTCAGTTTAAAAAAATGTTAACAAATTAATGTTACATTATATATTTTGAGACTATGTGTTGCAATAAATGTGATTATTCTATTTTCCCAGGGAAGTAAACATTTTATCTTTAAACAATGATGAATATATTTTATACAATTAGGAGATGAGACATATTTTCTCTTGGAATATTAAGAATATTATTCCATTCATTTTTTTTATGTCTGAGTAATATTCCATTGTATATATGTGCCACATCTTCTTTATCCATTCATCTGTTGATGGACACTTAGGTTGCTTCCATGTCCTGGCT
>NC_041220.1:46096826-46142194 GCF_002837175.3 Physeter macrocephalus | reverse complement strand
TTTCATGTATTTGTTGGCAATCTGTATATCTTCTTTGGAGAAATGTCTATTTAGGTCTTCTGCCCATTTTTGGATTGGGTTGTTTGTTTTTTTGATATTGAGCTTTGTGCTATATTGTTGCCATTCTCTTGTAGGTGATCTGTTGAGGTTGTTTTGGTTTTGTTTTGTTTCATTTTGTTTTTCTCTTGGTTTGGCTCTATTATGTTTTTCTGTCTTTGGTCATATATATTTCCTCTAGATACACTTAGATGATTCTTAAAATCACTCTTGGGACTTGTTAGAATTCTTGGATCTTATGATTGCAGTCCTGAAGAATTGTCAGTCATAATTTCTTTGATTATTGACACTCTCCTCATTCATCTTCTTCTAGGTCCCTTACTTGAGTAGTTGATATTCTCACTCCATCTTTCACATCTCTTATCTTGTTTTTGCCTTCACTTTGCCTCTCTAGGCTGCATTCTGGATGTTGAAGACAGCAACACCCACTGAATATCTGCAACCAGATAACTAAATTTATTATTTAAGTTAGAGCAAGCTACAATGGAAAAGCAAAGTCTCATTGAGGAAAGCAAAGTGTTGAGGTTTTGGAAAGCATTTGTGGGAAAGCTATGTTGGTTATAGGATGGTAGTAGATTGGTTGTCATGAGCTTAGAAACATGCTCACTGGACTAAATCCCTTGTAGACCTGCTGACCCTTATGTGACTGTCATTGATTTGTTAACTTTCAGAAGCATGATCACTGAAACAAATTGACATTGATTGATTTTTGACTGGATTAAATCAATTCTGGAATTTACCTGATACTATGACTATAAACAGTCTTTTCCTGGGAGTATGAGGACATGAAAACAATCACAGATAATTACTTCTGACGTATCTCCTATGGTTCACTAATCCTCTCTTTAACTCCATCTAATTGACTGATTGATTTGTACATTGACTTTGTAATTATTACAACTATATTTTTCATATCCATAAGTTATATTTGCTTCTTTTTCACATTTGCTTTTTACCTGCTCATGTTTAAGATTTAATTTTATTCTTTGCATATATTATATGCAGATATTTTTATGTGAAATAATTCCATTAGCTGAATCTTTCACAAGTCTGTTTACTTTCTGATTTTTGACAAGCTTCTTGTTTTCCTTGAAATTTTGTCTGAGATAATACTTTGAAGCATGTTTTAAAGTAAAGTTTCTGCCAGGTGGTTTTATATAACTTCTGAAAAGTAGCCTGAAGATGACCCTGACTCAAATCATTTTAAATCCAATTTCTTATCTGAGATTTATTTTAATTACAGGAGAAACATCAATTAAGAATGCAAATGTTGACAGTGAAAAGTTGGGGTTATAAATTCTCAGGAGACTTTTTTCTTTTTTCTTAACACAGTTACAGATTTTAGATACATTTAATTGTTTTCCTTCTGGGAACAGTGGGGTTTATTTCTTTTACTCCCGTGAGTAGCCATGTAAACTTCTCAATTCCCATCATTACTTGGGGGTCCTATAACATTTCCCAGCTTTAATAGACTTTGGCTTTATCTAGTACTTCCCTTGCCTAATGCAGCTGCCCAGAGTTCAGTAGAAACTCAGTGTTTATGTTGGTTTTGATACTTTCTACCATCCAGGAATCACAGTTTTACTTATTTTAGATTCTTGGCAGATTCTTTTCATTTACCACAGTCTAACAATGGGTATAATTGTATATATACCATTTTCTATATAACCTGTCTATATATAGACATATCAATATAGATATAGATAAATATAGATATGTATATGTACATAGATAGAAGAAAATATATAGCAATATCTATTTTTAAATATATAAATATTTATATTTAAAATTCTGTCTTCATTTTCAGCTGTTGTATCTCTTCCTTGTCTTTTAATATTTACTAATACTACAGCACCTGAAATTAGTGACTGCCTAATATATTCTTGCTTGATGCTAAGCCTTTAAATGCAGTATCTCATTCAATACTCAAAGCAATTCTTTGCAGAGGATGCTATTATGATTTCTATTTTTATATGAGGGAACTAAAGTTTTAGTACATTGAAAACCCTGCAAGATCCCATATCATATAATTTTCAGAGCTGAAAGTTAAACTCAGTGTATCATCCACTAAAACTCTATTAACCAAGCATGGTATGTATAAATTTTTAATAATCTGCTATTTTAATAATTAGATCAATTAAGCATTTTCAAATAGCTGGATAAGAAACAAGGACCTTGTGTCCTGTTGACAGAATTCCTTATGTTTTAGGATATGATTTGGAATGAATCTCCCTACCACAGTGGTTCTAACTATAAATGAGGAAGCAAATATGTGTACATTCTTCATAGGAAAATTGGGAATTTATTTGTTAATTGGCTTTGAGATCCTAGGATTAAAGGTTTAAGTACTGTCTTTATTAAAGATAAAAATTAATTAAAGTTTTAATCTCAAATAATCTTAGGCTTAAAGGATACATCTTAAATTTATATAATGGTTAATTGAGATAAACTGCTCCTTTACAGTCATATGCCTCTCTTCTTCCACCTTTCCCCTTCTATGGTTTTCATTCTAATTTCTGTCATTGATCAGCAGCAGTAATCTTTTTCTTATTCTTTTGATGAAAAATTAATGTTTCCAATATTTGGATCAAGAATGACTGCAGTTTACTTTCAATGGGGACAATCTCCCTATGTCATAAGTATTCTCCAAGTAAGACTCAAATCATAGTCTAATGAGTAGTCAAATTTTGAAGGAAAAAGCATTTGAACACTCTCATTAAAATGATTTCTAAACACACCTAGGACGTTATCACTGATATAGGGAAATCAAAACAATTTGCAACATGGTTCCAGATATTCTCTGATCTCTCATTATACTGCTGTTTATTCCATGTGAGTTTGGATGATGACACAGATTTAGGACTAGTCTTGGTTTACATGAAGAAATTAAAAATTTCTACCTACTAGGCTTTTCCCTTTTCCCAAAGTAATTCAACTGACATGGAAAAACAGCTGTTTTCTACACAGGGAATATTTTACTTTGGGTATTGCACAGTTGCAGAAGTCTAAATTAAGTGATGTCTTCTTGGTGTACTTTTATTAAATAAGATAATTAGTAAAGCATGCATTATAGATATTACCAAAAGGGAATACCCACTATGTATACATATATGCACATTTATCCCAGTTTCATTGTAGCAAAAAAGAGCTATTAAGTAATCAATTTTGTTTCCATGCTTCTGAATAAAAATGGAATTCTAAAATCAAAACATATAGCAAATATTTTTGAAAGATTAACTATGACCAGGTACCTATATTTTATAATATTATAGAAACAAAATAATGACTCCTGCTTCCAGTGTTTTATCATTTAATTTGGGAAAGTGTGAAATAAATAAACTCTTAAACAAAAGAGTTTTTTTTTTTTTTTGAAGTAACGACTGTGATAATGTAGCCGGAGCTTTGGAACTTGGAGAACAGAAACATTTCATTCTGCAGATACGCTATCTGTAGAAAAAGGGAATTTGAGCTTGAGATTTTAAGATTGGTTAGGATGTTGGATACTACTCCATTCTAGTCCTGAATGAAAGCCTCCTCTTAGAAATTAGTTTTTCCAATGGATTCCTAATACTTCGTCAGTGTGTCCTGTATCGTAGGCCACTTCAGTTCTGGTAGGTATTCTACCCCTATGTTGTGCCTTTAATATGTATGTTTTTGAATGTTTGACTTTTACCAGTCTTTTCATATTTATTTGCACACTTTCTCTGAATGAGACTTTGTGGTGTTTATGTTCTATCTCTGGAAGCCAATGCCTTCAAATTCTCATTTATACTCAGAATACAGATGTATGGGTCTAACTGGCTATTGGATCTTTTTCCTGGATTATTTCACACACATCAAATTCAGCATATTAAAAGAAAACCTGAAATTTTTTTGGAAGAACTAAAATCCTTCAGTCTTTTTCCTTATTTTTCATTGGCATTACTGTCATCCACCTTCTTTCCCATGTGAGAAACTGAGTCTACTCTGTCCTCAGCACTCTACCTCCATTCTCCATGTCCAGTTGATCACCGAGTTTTATTAAATACACTTTATAGTTCTAAATACATACCACATTCATTCCTGCATCTACTGTCATACCTCAGAACCTTGATATTTTTGCCTGTACTGTTGCAGCTTATTGCCTTTGTTATTTTGGGGAGTCTCTTTCCCAGCCCAACATATAACTCTCCTCAGTGCTTTTGCTCATGTGATGCTTCTAATACAAAGGTCAGTTTATATTATCCCCCTGTGTAAAATTCTTCAATAACACTCCAACACCTATGGGCTTTGCATGATTTATTTCCAACTGTTATAGTTTACCCTATGATTTTTACTTTATGGTAACACTTTAGTTTCTTGATTGCATCCATTTGCAATATAACACTATCTGTGCCTTTCCTTATAGTTTTTACTTCTGTCTTACATATATTCCGCATAACCCCAAACCTTGAAAAATCATAATTTATTCTTTATTTCTCAGGTTAAGCATGCATCCCACTATGAGTTCCTCTCAACCTTTTTGGTTAGACTTCAGTTTCCAACTGAACCTTAGATATGATGGTATTATAGAATTTATCTGTATGCATGTCCTTCAGTACTGTACTTGGGGCACTAAGAAGAAGCTTTTTTTTTTAATGCCAAACGTGTAGCAAAAGTGTCTGGAACAATATAGGTATTATCTACTTACTGGATTAATTCATTAATTGATGATATAGCCAGTTGACTGCATTAAATAGTGCATAGATTAGAGGTCAATACAGGTAAATGTTACAGGTAAAAGAGGAAGTCTGGTTGGGGGTGAGACAAACCCCAGATGTTAGAGAAGCTGAACCAGTTGCTAAAGGTGCTCTGAAAATGCTTTAGACATTATGCAAAGTTATTAGGAATAATAAGATAAAACAATTTTATGGAAGTTATACCTTGTTTAATAATCCATGTTTATCATGCCCAACCTCTAGCTGGGTGTTGAATAATGTAACTAGGGCTGATTGCAGTAAGCTATTACCACATAGCCACACAAGTATATGAAATTTAGGGAGGCTGTCTTGGCACTGGACTGGGAAAACTTATGGTGTGTATGTGGGTGCTGGTTGTGGAGCCAGAGGAAGCAGTGTATATTTTAGGAGATTAGAGTTTTGAAATGGGCTAAAAAAGAATAAATGTGACCTCAAGTTACAGATTTCAAACACACACACACAGGTCTCACTCCTGGGTGTTCCAATTACGAAGAGACTCTATTAGGCACTGGATAGTAAATAGGAAAAAACTAGGTATATTCTTTTAGCCATATACCTTCTGTCAAGTTGGAAAAGATAGTCAATAATACATTAACATACATTGGTATAGTTTTGATTCCAAATGATTATAATTAAAGATTGAAAAAATACCACTCTATTCTGAGAAATAATAACAAAGTTTGTCTAATTAATATGGAACATCAAGAAGGTCTCTAAGAAAGGAACATTTATGCTGAAATCTAATGATAAATTACCCAGATGAAAGATGTTTGGGAGAGAGGGGTGGCAGTGAATAGAACAGATGGTGTCCTGAGGTGTGTTTTTTTTAAAAAAACCTTGCAATATCTAAGGAATTGCCATAAATTTGGTGCAAATGGAGTGTTGAAAGATATGGAGTGGGTGGCATTAGGTGTGGCTAGAAGGGTAGGCAGGTGTCAGTGATGTGTGGCCCCATATTATAAGCCATACCATAAGCTACGCAACTTTCTTCCTTACATATTTTTTTCTCAAAACCTCAAATCAATGAAAGATTTTCTATTTACAAATTCTTTGACTAAATATATTACACAGAAGGTATGAACTGCTGGGACTTCTGGCCAACATGGTAGTAGATGGAGAAAGGGCCAGGGGTAAGGGAATGAAGTAAAAAAGTGTGAACTAAGTTCTGTAATGGATGAGGTCATTGTAGCCCACAAAAACACAGGGAGAAGTAGAGGAAGGTATCTTGTGCCTCTCAGTTTTCTTATGCCTTATCCCCAATCAGATATTTAGAAATATGAATATGTAAACACCTGCATGTATGTTTTTAATCTTCTTTTATTTGAAATGAATTTAATGGAACTGTAGTCTTCCCTTTAAGCCTAAGCATTAAAACTAAGGATTCCTTAAGCTTATCTTTTTCAAAATCTAGGACAAATCCTCCTCAATTGGAATAGTGCCTAGACCTTGTTCACACCCCTTAAACAATAAAATTAATGAAAAATTCTTACAGGGTTTCTAGTCTAATTCACAGAAAAAGAAACTGAAAATCTCATACTAATATTTGCAAGTGCCTTGGAAAGCAAATATCAGGCTAAACACAGATTTCCAATGTTTAAAATGAATAAAATTTTCTGGGAGTACAAGAAATAAAAATAAAAGCAAAGATACACTATGATAAAAACTCTAAAGTCATAAAAATTGTTTCTTCCCATTCTACCATGCATTGTGGGATAAAGCCTTGTTTTCTGTTGGGCCAGGTTGAAGATTATCTTGAGTTTGGAGAATTATCTTTGATTTTATTATATATACCTTGATTGAGCTCCTAAATCATAATCCTTTTTTCTTACTACCAATAAACTTGAGTTTTTCTTTTCGTCTGGATTACAGGGACCTTGATTAATAGCTGCATTTATTATGTAGCTGGAATTTACCTAGTGAGTTAAATAGGATGATAACTTGACCACTAATTTATAGAAACTTTGTTAAACAATGAAATTTTTACTGCTAATTGCTAGAAACAATCGCTAGAAACTATCAAAAGTTTCTTACACCTCTGTGATGAATTTTCCTGCATGCAGTTATGACAATTTACAGTCAAATGCTGAACATCTCAAACTAATGGTGCCGTTTATTACAGAAAGTTATTTAATGAGTATATGTTAGCTATATGCCTGACACAAAGCACAAGAAACTGAAGCAATTTTTGCCCAAGTAAATAACATGGCCCTATCCAAATTAAGGTGCCTACTTGAATTATTAGTTTGCTGATGAGTAAAATTTCTACATTATCTAATATGTAAAACACTATACATTCATTGTCTTATAGCTAAGTCTAGAAATATTCTATTTCTCTCATGTATCACAATGTGTTTATTAAAGTGGCTTTTGAGTGAATATGCAGAAGCATTTTGCACATGGTGTACCAAAGCAGGAGTAGTCATTATTTAAAGTACTATGACAATGAACATTATAATTCTAGAAGTTCTGGATTTGTTTTAAAGTGTACTACAATGACAGATACACAAGCACATTAAAATATGGTTTTCTTAAGTAAGCTGCAATGAAGTGTCATTAAGAAATTAAACTTCATCGTACAGCAAAAGACTGTATATAAACCCAGCTTCAACGTATGCACTCTTGACTCTGAGTGTTTAACCCATATGGATACCTGTTCTTAGAAGTTGCTGTAATAATATTGGTGTTACTAAAATATAATAAATAGACCATATTATATGAATTAAATACTGTTTTCCAAAAACAAAGCAACAACACTAATGTTTTGGGGTACATGGTAAAATGAAAAGATAGGTAGATAAGCAGTTTCCTAATACAACCCACAAAAGACTGCTTTGTTCAGCTATCCAAAAGTTAAAATAAAATGGTCTTCTGCATTCCATATGTGAATATTTATTATGGTATTTCTCTGTTATCTGCTGACTCTTGCAAGGGAACCCCATTGTCCCATATTCCTTGCCCACCTGAATTGTAAGGGACCACTTTATTAACCCAGTTTTTATAATCAGAGAATATATTGTGCTCTAACTTCTCAAAGTCCAGGCTTTAAGTACAAATAATTGCTATATAAAAATCTATAGCTACATTTTTGTTCTGAGTACCAAAAACTGGTGTCAGGTTGTGATTATAGGAAGTTCACTACTCTTCGATCAAGTTCTTTCAGTGTCTATTACACCAAGCCTTGCTTCCTTTCTTCTTCTTTGGGCTGAAATCTGTATTGTGATGTTAATGGAATATTTACATCAAGGAACAACTATAATATTCAATATGTATAATGTGGAATAGATTTCCTGATAGGCAGAAGTGACTTGTGGTTTCATATTATCCAACATTCTTCTTTAAGTTTACAGACTGAGATTTTTTTTGTTCAATATTGTAGGTGGAGATGAACTAAAAATATAACATCTGCATCTTTAGTAGATTAAACTATACCCCTCAAAACACTACTTTGTATACTGCCACTGTTTTTGTTTTGGTTTTTTTTTTTTTTTTTTTTTTTGGCTTCTATGCCAGTTAAGCATAGAGTGGAATATTTGGTCCTCTCTTGTCTTCTCTCCAACAGATTTATTGTTCCTATAAATATAGCTCAGTGAATATTTATTCTCTAAGATTTAGGGTCCTGACATTCCAGAATCTTGAACTACTAGGATAGCTAATGACATCTTCTCTAGAAGATATAAACAGAAAAATATTGCTTTCTATACCTAGACTATAATAAAAGAGGTGATAATAATTTCTGAGCTATTACAGCAGATGCCAAATTGATTTCCTTGAGTATTATAACACCTCTACTATCAGTTTCAAACATTAATGTACATATGAAAAAGTTATTGCTTCTATCACAGCTTAATCCTGCTCCAAAGCATTACTGATTCTCATTGCTTGCCAAGGACATTTAGAAGTCCTTAGTTTATCAGTCAAGGCACCTCCAGCAGTGCAATCTTAGTGAATATCATATAGCATGATATTTATACAGTCTTCACAGAAGCATGTTTATGTCCAGAGATATGAACCAATTGGGTACTACCTGATGGAACACTGAAAAAGTATGTTTAATGAGCTCTGTGAAGGTCAAGATTTCTAGAGAGGAAATAATTAAAACATAAGTAGACTAGAATGGCAAAAGAAGTCAGGAGGAAGAGATTGACTAAAAACTTAGGATAAAGTCCACGGACTGAAGCTTAAAATGAGAAATACTCAACGTTTCAATAGAAGAGAGATGCATAAAGATAAAAACAAGATTCTGTGGTTAGAGAAGGTAAATCAGAAGCCAATGATTTCAACATGCCATTTCCTAATGGAGACAATACATGGTACAACTTTCTGTGTGGCTAAATGGAAATGGAGATAAATTTGAGTTCGAATTGTCAAGTAACTGTGGAGTAAGGATGTTGTAATGATCCTCAAAGAAAATATAGACGTTACTAATTTGAAGAGATGTGGTTCAGATTTAATGTGTTAAATATGAATAATGGGAATGAAACCCTATGTGCTAAGTTCACAGAAGCAGTGAGGTAGAGATGAGAAATAAGAGCTCTGTGCAATCTAATTTTGACTTCCCATCTGAATGTCCAGTTTTGTTGACCTGAGGTCACATCTCAGTCAACACTTAAGTTCTACTTAATCAACTATGAAAACATTAGAAATCATACATCTTAATTCATCCTTTTACAAAAACAAATTGCAGCTTGACTTTAATTTCTCCATGGAACCTTTTGGAAAGAAATTACTATAGTTGTGACTATTCTCTGGGAAATTATTGAATATATACTAATCTTCAGTTTCTTATCTGAAGAGTGACAAGCATTACTATAATCTCTGAAATTGAAGAGATAACAAAGGATGTGGTGTGTGCATATATGTCTCAGAAGAGTAAACAACTCGAATGAATTGAAGTAGAAAATTAAAGTGAGAAAATAACAATTTAATAACCTACTCTATGCATTTGCACACAACTTATAAAGTATTTTTGAAGAAAATTATATTTATAAATTCCAAAACAAGAACAATAGTATTCATACTAAAAATTATGGATGGTTGTAGGTGAATATTCCTCTATTTTGCCACAAAAAACTAAAAATAAATTGGCATAAAGAAGTAAAATAAGAAAAAGTCAAGCATAGGTTTTTGCTGCATTTCTATAGGCAATATTTTTTGGCTAACAATTCAAGTAAAAGGAGCTTGATGTACGCCTGACCATTACTTCTTACCAATATTCTAAGACCCTTGCTTAATGGAGAGTTTCTTTTTCTAGAGTCCTTGAACATACCTGGATGATACTCAGCATACCAATAAAGTCAGATGAGAAAAATAGATCTATATTTTTACTGTCCTTATACTAAAATTCAGGATTTCTGTCAATTATGCGTGTATACAATAATATAATATACCTGGAATGTAACAGCACCACCTGAAATTTTGCCAACAATAAAATTTACAGACCTTTTTCTGAGCATATTATAGTTGATGAAACTTTGAAATAAATTTAGACTCATAATTATTTAAAGAACTCTAGTCGTTACTAAATACTTTCCTAGATTATTTTGTTAAATGAGTTAATAGCATAACAGGTTAGTTATTAATGATGAGTTAATCAATGTGTCAGATTGGATTCTGCTGGAGGCAGATATCAAAAGAGAATTAAAAGTACAGGAAATTGAGGGAAATGCCTGTAAAGGGTAAGGAGCAGAGGGAGAAAGAATAGTCAGTGTTAGACTGTGATGCTGATCCAAACCCTGTGAAAGGAGACAGGGAAGGAAGAAGGGATGGTAGAAAGATCCTCAGACTGCTGGGCAACTCTGAAAAAGTCTTGGCCATGAGAAGATCCATGAGAAGCCACAGTGTAAGGATTGTTTTTGGAGGAATCCAATGCTGGGTGGGATTGTCCCAAACTGTCAACTCTGCTGTGCCCAGTCATTGCGTGGGAGGAGCCTGTAGATCCTGAAGGTGAGATAAATGGAGACTGTTAGCCCATTGTGCTTCTCACAGCAGGTTTTCTCCTGAATGATGAGATCTAAGTGGTGTACTATGATGGCTTCCACAATAAATATATCACTGATTTCCCCCATATTTTGATAACTGTATTTAAATACATTTGTTTCCCTTATAGTCCCTTTGTATCACTATTAGTACATTTAAAAACAGTATTCTGAGATTTCAATAGGCATTCTCTGATAGCTGCCAAAGTGTCCATGGTCAGAAAAACGTTATGAACCTTTGACCTAGAAAAGACATAAATGGATAGGATATTGAGCCAACTTCCATATTGGAATGTCAAGTTTTCCTAAACATTTACTCATGTACCAATCTGCTGGACAACTCATTAGGCTGAATTGAATAATCTGCTTGAATTGTTTGACTTGAAGAATTTCCACAAACTTCTGTCTGCTTGTAACTGTGGCCTGGATACATTACAAAATGCTTTCTGTGAGATTTCAAGAAAATCTGTATTAAGGTTCCAGAGAAAATTATTTCAAATAAGACTATTTCTACTCTTTCAACTCTTTTCTTAGTCGGCTAGCAGAAAGAAAAGAGGAAAAAAAGTTTCAAAACCTTAAGAAGAAGAAATCTTTTTGATTTATAACTAAATCAGATTACTGACTGTATGAGGGAAATATATATGAAATATATATATTTTTTGCTTGCTCTCTGAACTTTCAGTTCAGCATTTAATTCAATACATGCTTCACTGAGAAGATTAAGATTTAAGTCTCTAAACAGGAAAACTAGAAAATCTGTTAAATCTGAGATTAAAAACCTTCCTTTCTGTGGCTAGTGGAAAATAAAAACTCCTGCCAGTGTCAGTCATAGTTTTTATTATCTAAAAGTCTTTATCCTTTCCCTCCTATATTTGTTTGTTCTAATTCCAATATCCTTATGTTTATATTCCAAATAATTAATTTACACCAGGATATGCTTTTCTAGAGAAACCACATCTTTGTGGCTTATCTCTATAAATTGTCTATTAACATAGGTTATGGCTTATCATATTTAGTAGGTCACTCTGTACAAACCCATTTTTCAAATCCTTTTTGTGATGTTTAGTTCTATGTGTTAACTTTGTTGGGCCACAGTTACCCAGGTATTTGATTAAACATTATTTTGTGTATGTCGGTGAGGTTGTTTCTGGATGAGATTAACATTTGAATTGGCAGACTGCATATATCAAATTGCTCTCCCCAATGTGGGTGGGCCTCAACCAATTTGTTGAAGGCCCAAATAGAGTAAAAAGGTAGAGGAAAGGAGGATTTTCTCTCTGGCTGTCTTTGAGCTGGGACATTTGTCTTCTCGTACTTTATAGATGTGGAACATACACCATCAGCTCTCCTGCTTCTCAGTCTTTCACACTCAGACTAGAACTATACCATTGGCTCTCCTGGGTCCCTTGCTTGCTGATTGCAGATCTAGGGACTACTCAGCCTCCCTAATCATGTGAACCAATTTCCTGTAATAAATTTCTCCCTCTCTCCATATATAAATGGTTGTAAGTGAATATATATAGCCTTTCTCTCTTTCTCTGTCTCTCATCTATATCATATATATATATATATATATATACACACACACACTATACACTATATATAGAAAGAGATCTATATTTGTCTATATCTATATCTATCTATCTGAAGATGTTAGCTCAAGTTTGTGTGCCTGACACACAGTGAGGTCAAACAAACTGAAATGTCAGAGTTTGGAGCAGAGAAAGGTTTATTGCAGGGTCATGCAAGGAGGCTCAGGCCCCCCAAATCCCTGAACTCCCCAAAGACTTTCAGCAAAGCATTTTTAAAAAGCCAGGTGAGGGAGGGGAGGTTACAGGGTCTGTGATCAGCTCATGCACAATTCTCTGACTGGCTGATCACCTTATCAGTCCTTAGGCTCTAGGAGGCCTGGGGCTATGTGCTCATGGTCATCAAGTAGTTAACATCTTGCATTTGGTGGGGTGGTTTTTCACATTTGTAAAACAACTCAGGAAACGTTCATCAGATACTGTTATCTAGGTACTTCAGAGAGGAGCTAAAGCAGAGGAAATGGGGGAAGGGTCTGTCCTGGGAAGGCCCTATAGGGTCCTGCTCAGTTACAGAGAGACAGATTGAGACAGAGAGAGTGTGAGAGTCTCCTGGTTCTGTTTCTCTGCAGAGACCTGACTAATACACTTTCTTTCAGTCACTGAGTAATAACGTTTGGTGGAAAGTTCTCTTTTTAGACTTAGTAAAGAGTTCATTAAATGATAGACTTGATAAAAAGCTAAGGAGGGCATAATGCTGTCAAAAGTGAGGAAAGAAGTCAGATTTCTCATCAACCATGATTCACGCATTTTGGCCTGAGGAGTTAAAAGGACTCAAAACTTGATCTTTGTTTAAAACAGATCAGTGTTTTCTGATTTACTGACCCAATTTTCAATGGATTCCAGCAACATTTATTTTGTCACTGTGGAAGAAAAAAGGCTCCAGTGCTGAGAAGTTTTCCACTAAGGAAGTGATGAATGGAATACTCAAAGTCTAGCTCTGTCACCAACAAAACAGATTTCTTTACAAACTGTGATATTTGGGATTTGGGTTTTCATAGGGGAAAATTTGTTGATGAGTAGAAATTCTCATTTTCAACATCGATTTCTCAGCTGTTTTTTTTTTTTTTTTTTTTTGTGGTATGCGGGCCTTCCTCTGTTGTGGCCTCTCCCGTTGCGGAGCATAGGCTCCAGACGCGCAGGCTCAGCGGCCATGGCTCACGGGGCCAGCCGCTCCGCGGCATGTGGGATCCTCCCATACCGGGGCGCGAACCCGGTTCCCCTGCATCGGCAGGCGGACGCGCAACCACTGCGCCACCAGGGAAGCCCTCTCAGCTGTTTTTTTTCTGGGAGAATGTACAAAATATTTCACAGAAGTTGGAGAGTAATCATTTAACATACTATGAGGTTAAAGACTGAACTAAAGAAAACATAAAGATAAAAACATAACCTGAAAGTTCTGCTTGTATGAGTATCTTTGAGATCTTTTCTTATGATGTTTAAAGGCATGTAAGAAGGAAGGATATTGAATAAGTAAGATTTTGCAAGTGATGCTTGGAAATGCCTAGGCAGTTGATAGTCATTAGAATAAGACCAAGACCCTTAACTTGAGCCACAGGGCTCTGGAAGCCAGCATGCTTGTTATCACATGCTTGTTATCACAACCTTGAAATGGAATGGAATACTCTGTCTTAGTTTGGAAAAGTCTCTATGAAAGTACTTCTGGGGAGATTTGAAAAGAAGAATATTGAACATGGGTATAATCTATCATTTTATTATCTACTTATTTATTCATCACTTTTCTAGTATCTGGAGATATCAAGAAACAAGTACCCTTCCATTACTTCTGGGGAGATTTGAAAAGAAGAATATTGAACATGGGTATAATCTATCATTTTATTATCTACTTATTAATTTATTCATCACTTTTCTAGTATCTGGAGATATCAAGAAACAAGTACCCTTCCATTGTAGAACTTACTTCAGGAACACAGGCTAAAAGTAAATAGTTTTATAAAGAAGGAAAACAATTAGAGATATAGATAAGTGCTATGAAGAAAATGTATGGGTAATGAAATAGATAATAAATTAGATTAGAAATTTCTAGTTTGGGTAATCAAGAATAGCTTAAATGATACAATCTTGGAAGAAATATGAAGGATAAAAAAGTGACAGCTATAAAAAAAAATGGAGCAAATTATTTCAGGTAAATAAATATTGGCCTGCTTTGAGAAACAGAAAAGAAGGCAGTATTGCTAGAGTATATTGAGTGATGAGAAGAATATTAAGAATAGAAACATATTGGAGAGATTTGCAGACATCAGAACATTCAGGATTATACAAGATTGTAAATATTTTGGATGTTTTTCTAAAAGCAATGCGAAGCCACTGAGGGATTTTAGGTAGTGAAGTAACTAGAGCAAGTTAATTTTAAAAGATTATTCTGAGTCTGCATGAAATCAAGGAGATTAGCAAAATTTTATGGTATTTAACAAGTTCAATATATATTTATTGAATGAATAAATTTGTTTATGAATAAATTAAATGACATGATAATAAAGGATTGAGATGGAACATTGAGCTTTCTTAGGAACAATGTCAGAGCTACATTTTGATCATATTATTTTGTCAATATGCCTCAAGCACTTTCTACATACCCTACATTGAGAATTCCATAGTACCTTAAAGATAGACACAGGGAAAGAAGTGAAACAGTCAGCTGGCCAAGAAATACTTCCAATAAGTTTTATTATTCTGTTTCATTGCCTTGAAAAACATTCCAAAAGTGGGTAGATAGGAACACCTCTAACTTTTGAAGCAGTAAGAGGAACAGTCGCTGTGTTTGTGCCCAACCTGATGTTCATTTTCATCTCCCATCACAATCTCGTAGTGTGTGGATACAAGAAGCACATGTGTATACAGAGGCATCAAGAATAAGTTGGAACATGGGCTTCCCTGGTGGCGCAGTGGTTGAGAGTCTGCCTGCTGATGCAGGGGACGTGGATTCGTGCCCCAGTCCGGGAAGATCCCACATGCCACAGAGTGGCTAGGCCTGTGATCCATGGCCGCTGAGCTTGCACGTCCGGAGCCTGTGCTCTGCAATGGGAGAGGCCACAGCAGTGAGAGGCCCGCGTACCACAAAAAAAAAAAAAAAAAAAAAAAAAAAAAAAAAGAATAAGTTGGAACAAACACAAGTGAAGCAGAGGATTTGGAAAATAAAATCAGAACAAAAATGTGAGCTGAGAAGAATAAAATCAATTCTCTTTGAAGAAACTAAGAGTTTTTATCATTTTCCCTGTAAGAAGGAATTAAAAAAACATATCAGAATTCCACTCCTTAATCTTACATCAATATCAACTGTATAGTAAATTTGAGTAGTGAGTATTTTTTCTTTTTTGTGTGTCCTTATCAAATATATATATATATATATAAATAGATATTTAATGGAGTATAATTGTTTCACAATACTGTGTTGGTTTCTGTTGTACTGTACAACAAAGTGAATCAGCCATATGCATACATATGTCCCCATATCCCCTCCCTATTGAGGGTATATCATCCTCCCTATCCCACCCCCCTAGATCATCGCAAAACACTGAGCTGATCTCCCTGTGCTATGCTGCTGCTTCCCACTAGCTATTTTACACTCAGTATTGTATATATGTCGATGTTATTCTCACTTCTCTCCAGCTTCCCCCTCCCACCCCGTGTCCTCCAGTCCATTCTCTATATCTACATCTTTATTCCTGCCCTGCAACTAAGTTAATCAGAACCATTTTTTTTTTAGATTCCATATATATGCGTTAGCATATGGTATTTGTTTTTCTCTTTCTGACTTACTTCACTCTGTATGACAGACTCTAGGTCCATCCAAATCACTACAAATAACTCAATTTCATTTCTTTTTATGACTGAGTAATATTCCACTGTATATATGTGGAACATCTTTATCCATTCATCTGTCGATGGTCATTTAGGTTGGTTTGATGTCCTGGCTATTGTAAATAGTGCTGCAGTGAACATTATGGTACATGTCTTTTTTTGAATTATGGTTTTCTCAGAGTATATTTCCAGTAGAGGGATTGCTGGGTCATATGGTAGTTCTATTTTTAGTTTATTAAGGAACCTCCATACTTTTCCATAGTGGCTGTATCAATTTACATTCCCACCAATAGTGCAGGAGGGTTCCCTTTTCACCACACCCTTTCCAGCATTTATTGTTTCTAGATATTTTGATAATGGCCATTCTGACTGGCGTGAGGTTATATCTCATTGTAGTTTTGATTTGCATTTCTCTAATAAGGGATGTGGAGTACCTTTTCATGTGCCTCTTGGCCATCTGTATGTCTTCCTTGGTGAAATGTCTATTTAGATATTCTGCCAATTTTTTAACTGGATTGTTTGTTTTTTTGATTCTGAGCTCCATGAGCTGTTTGTGTATTTTGGAGATTAATGCTTTGTCTGTTGTTTCATTTGCAAATATTTTCTCCCATTCTGAGGGTTGTTTTTTGGTCTTGTTCGTGGTTTCCTTTGCTGTGCAAAAGCTTTTAAGCTTAATTAAGTCAAATTTGTTTATTTTTGGTTTTATTTCCATTACTCTAGGAGGTGGGTCAAAAAAGATCTTGCTGTGGTTTATGTCAAAGAGTGTTTTTCACATGTTTTCCTCTAAGTTTCACAGTGTCTGGTCTTACATTTAGGTCTTTAATCCATTTGTACTTTATTTCTGTGTATGTTGTTAGGTAGTGTTCTAATTTCATTCTTTTACATGTAACTGTCCAGTTTTCCCAGCACCACTTATCGAAGAGTCTGTCTTTTCTCCATTGTATGTTCTTGTCTCCTTTGTCAAAAATTAGGTGCCCGTATGTGCATGGGTTTATATCTGAACATTCTATCCTGTACCATTGATCTATATTTTTGTTTTTGTGCCAGTATCATACTGTCTTGATTACTGTATCTCTGTGATATAGTCTGAAGTCAGGGAGCCTGATTCCTCCAACTCCATTTTTCTTTCTCAAGACTGCTTTGGCTATTCAGGGTCTTCTGTGTTTCCACACGAATTGTAAAATTTTTTGTTCTAATTCTGTGAAGAATGCCATTGGTAGTTTGATAGGGATTGCATTGCATCTGTAAATTGCTTTGGGTAGTATAGTCATTTTTACAATATTGATTCTTCCAATCTAAGAACATGGTATATCTCTCCACCTGTTTATGCCATTTTTGATTTCTTTCATCAGTGTTTTATAGTTTTCTGAGTAGAAATCTTTCGCCTCGTCAGGCAGGTTTATTCCTAGGTATTTTATTCTTTTTGTTGCAATGGTAAATGGGATTGTTTCCTTAATTTCACTTTCTGATTTTTCATTGTTGGTGTATAGGAATGCCAGAGATTTCTGTGCATTAGTTGTTGCAATGGTAAATGGGATTGTTTCCTTAATTTCACTTTCTGATTTTTCATTGTTGGTGTATAGGAATGCCAGAGATTTCTGTGCATTAACTTTGTATACTGCAACCTTACCAAATTCATTCATTAGTTCTAGTAGTTTCCTGGTGGTATGTTTAGGATTTTCTATGTATAGTATCCTGTCATTTGCGAACAGTGACAGTTTTACTTCTTCTTTTCCAATTTGGATTCCTTGTATTCCTTTTTCTTCTCTGATTGCTGTGGCTAGGACTTCCAAAACTATGTTGAATAAGAGTGGTGAGAGTGGACATCCTTGTCTTTTTCCTGATCTTAGTGAAATGCTTTCAGTTTTTCACCATTGAGAATGATGATTGCTGTGGGTTTGTCATTTATAGCCTTTATTATGTTGAGGTAAGTTCCCTCTATGCCCATTTTCTGGAGAGTTTTTATCATAAATTGGTGTTGAATTTTGTCAAAAGCTTTTTCTGCATCTATTGAGATGATCATATGTTTTTTATTCTTTAATTTGTTAATGTGGTGTATCACATTGATTGATTTGCATATACTTAAGAATCCTTGCATCCCTGGAATAAATTCCACTTGATCATGGTGTATGATCCTTTTAATGTCAGTATTTTTTCTCATGTCATAATTTGAATTTGCCAATCTCAACAATTTATTCTTTTAAATTTCAGAGTTAAAAAACCCAAATATTCATGTTCTCATTGCTTCATTTGTCCATTACACAAACACTTGTAGAGTGTAACATATGCTAAACAGTGTTAGTAGATGAGGTAAACTAGTGAATAATTGTAGATGTTACCTCTGCCATAAACAGACATCACAATCTAAGGTTTTATACACTATGCAATTTCAATATAGTGCGGTCAACATATGATGGAATAAATATAGACTTATGCCTTTGTAGGGAAGTGTTTTATGTCAAACATGTAGAATCAAATTATTCTTCCCAGTGGAATTGACATCTAAGCTAAACCCCCAAATTTGAGGATTTAGCCAATTGAAGATAAAGGGGTGAGCACTATCGACATAAATAACTTGACAAAAAGTACACTATGAGCAAATTACATAGGAAAACAAGAAAATCAGTGTCTCATAAGAATGGATAATTATGTCTGGATGGAAAATAGTATGTAATATGTGGTATGTCATTGTGGTAGATGGGGTTGTGTGGGTAGGCCTAAAGGATAATTGAAGTAAAGAGAAAAGAAACTTGGATAATAGGAAAAGTCCTGGTTTTCTTGGGACTGTAAACCATATTAGCATCCTTGTCCTTTGCCTAAGTGTGTTGTAAAGCCACAGAAAGGTTTTAATCAGAAGCACTGCATAATCAGATACAGTTTTAAAAATATTACTCTGGTTGCAATGTGGAGAATGTATTAAAGAATGATAAAGTGAGGAAAAAGGGTATAGATGTTTGGATTCAGTGATCTCTTTTTTGACTATTCCAGGTGAAAATATCTAATTGAGAGGACACATTCAAATAAATGGCGCACCACCCGATAAAAAACATCACTTGAATAGAGTGTAGGGCTCCATTTTATGTATACGAAATACAAAAAGTTTGCATCAGTTTTAAATCACTAAATGCTATTCAAGGCTGGATAATACACATAATTAAATGGAGGGCAATTTGAATATTCATAAAGCACATTTCATGCTGTATTTGTAAGTTTACCATATATAATTGTCATACACAGATATTCTCTTTCCAAAATGTAGGTTCCTATTGAATTCTTTTCAACAAGTGAAATTATTCTTCTATACCATTCAGAAAGGAATTCACATTACAATAGCAATTTACCGAGAAGCAAAAGAAAACTTCAAATTATTCACTGAGAAAAAAAAAAAGAAGAAATCACAGGCACTCTAATCACTGTAAGGAGCCAAGAAATGACTCAGTGCATATTTGTAATGATGTGTGTAAATGTCAAGGAAAGTTTTATGAAGAAGGCTCAAGACCTCAAAATTGTGTAAAATGGAAAGAAATATTCTCCTGTCTTTGCTATCCACATGGTAGGTTCTGTGATTTTCTTGCACTTACGCACATGTGAGATGAACTGAAAAGAACCACTGACTTTCCCTTTACGACATTACCTTTATCTAGTCCCTGCATCAACTATTTTAAAAAACATTGTACTATACTTTTTCTTTGGAGCTCATGTTAATTTGGTTTCAGAGTACCATAAATAACAATTCATTTAGAAAGCAACTTTTCTTTATATTTTGTGGGTCTTTATAGTAGCTGTACACTTGACCCAGTATTTCCATTTCTAGGAGATTTTCCTAAATGGAAAAAAAAAGTTTTATCAGTATATGCAATGATGTTTGTTGCAAATTTATCAATAAAAGACAAGGGAAAGTGAAATAAATATTCCACAGCAAGGAATCATTAAATATATTACCATGGATCTATATGACTGACTACAGGGAAGTTTTCAAAATTGAAGATTTAAAACAATTTTAATGAAATCAAATATTATGGTATTAAGTAAAAAAGCAAAACAAAAGCTGTGTTTGCATTTATTCTCAATTTATAAATGTATATTCTGTTTTAAAAGTCCAATGAATATTTAAACACATTTGTATATAAAAATATCACACACACATACACACCCACATTCACTGAATTTGGATCCTAATCTACTAAACATCCTAATGATTTCTGAGCTCTACAGATTAATCCAAACTCTGTTTTCAGACTGCTTTGTTAGTGTTCCCACATATAGTTTAAGATATAATACCTAGAAAGTTATTGTAGGTGTATCATGCTTTACTCATGTATTGATTTATTTTGAAAAAGTATAAGAACATCTTCATTCTACTTTCCATGCCTACATAGGTCAATGATTATTAAAACTTTCCATTACCCAATTTTATATTTTTTCTTTTCTGCTCTATGCATTCCTCTTCTCTCCCTTATGAATACCTATTGCTTTTTCAATTGTCTAAAATAAGCCATTTTTTCTGTCTACTATTACTTATACTCTCCTAGTGTATTCATTTTTAAAAATATTTTAGCATTTTTATTTATGTATTTATGATATATGGAAGAGGTAATAGTTTTTTTTAGTTTTTATTTTATACTAGATTATAGTTGATTAACAATATTGTTAGTTTCAGATGTACAGTAAAGTGATTCAGTTATATATATACATGTATCTAATCTTTCTCAAATTCTTTTCCCATGTAGGTAATTATAGAATATTGAGCAGAGCTGCCTGTGCTATGCAGAGGTCCTTGTTGGTTATCTATTTTAAATATAGCAGTGTGTACATGTCAATCCCAAACTCCCAATCTGTCCCTCACTTCCATCCTTCCCCCTGGTAACCATAAGTTCATTCTCTAAATCTGTGAGTCAGTTTCTACTTTGTAAATAAGTTCATTTGTATAATTTTTTGTTTAGATTCTGCATATAAGTGATATCATATAACATGTGTCTTTCTCTGTCTGACTTATGTCACTTAGTATGATAATCTCCATGTCCGACCGTGGTGCTGAAAATGGCATCATTTCATTCTTTTTAATGGCTGAGTATATTCCATTGTATATATGTACCACATTTTCTTTATCTATTCATCTGTTGATGGACATTTAAGTTGCTTCCACATCTTTTTGAACTAAGCTATTCTTTGGATATATGCCCAGGAGTGGGATTGATGGATCTTATGGTATCTACTTTTAGTTTTTGAAGAAACCGCCATACTGTTCTCCACAGTGACTGTACGAATTTACATTCCCACCAAGAGTGTAGAAGAGTTCCCTTTTCTTCACACCTTCTCCAGCATTTATAGTTTGCAGATTTTTTGATGATAGCCATTCTGACTGGTGTATGTAATATCGCATTGTAGTTTTGATTTGCATTTCTCTAATAATTAGTGATATTGAACATCTTTTCATGTGCCTCTTGGCCATCTATATGTCTTCTTTGGAGAAATGTGTATTTAGGTTTTCTGCCTATTTTTTGATTGCACTGTTTGTTTTTATGGTATTGAGTCATTTGTAAATTTTGGAGACAAATCCCTTGTCAGTTGTATCATTTGCAAATATTTTCTCCCATTCTCTGGGTTGTCTTTTCGTTTTGTTTATGGTTTCCTTTGCTGTGCAAAAAGCTTTTGAGTTTAATTAGGTACCATTTGTTTACATTTGTTTTTATTTCCATTACTCTGGGAGATGGATTGAAAAATATATTGCTGCAATTTATGTCAGAGAGTGTTCTGCCTATGTTTCCCTCTAAGAGTTTTATAGTATCCAGTCTTACATTTAGGTCTTTAATCCACTTTGAGTTTATATTTGTGAGTGGTGTTTAAGAGTGTTCTGATTTCATTTTTTTTCATGTAACTGTAACTGTCCAGTTTTCCCAGCAACAATTATTGAAGAGACTGTCTTTTCTCCACTTCATAGTCTTGTCTCTTTTGTCATAAATTAATTGACCGTAGGTGCATGGGTTCATTTCTGGGCTTTCTGTCCTGTTCCATTGATCTATATTTCTCTTTTTGTGCCAGCACCATACTGGTTTTCTTTGTTTGTTTGTTGATAACTCTTTGATGTTTATTAAATCTGGTCTAAAGAACATTAAGGTAGTTGTTATTCGAGTCATTTAACATTGAAGATATACAAAAAAAGGATTCCAGTATAAGGTGAAATCTGATTCCACTAAATAGAAATCTATAAAAATTTATGTAAGACTTATTCTCAAAGTTACCTTAATAGTACATGAGATGAAAGGGTTTACTAAGTAAATTAAAAACATAAATAAGATAATAGAGAAATATTTTAAATGTTTGAGGAAAACATTGGTTCAATTGTGAATACTGTATCAAGTATAGGGAACTAAATGATGCTCTCAAAAAAATTCTTATGTCTTATTAAAACCAGCTGGTTACAAACCTCTAATCAAAAATGCTTTTTTAATAGTACTATACTGTTTTGATGACTGTAGATTTATAGTATAGTTTGAAGCCAGGGAGCCTGATTCCTCCAGCTCCATTTTTCTTTCTCAAGATTGCTTTGGCTATTCAGGGTCTTTTTGTGTCTCCAAACAAATTTTAAGATTTTTCTAGTTCTGTGGAAAATGTCACTGGTAATTTGATAGGGATTGCAATGAATCTGTAGATTGCCTTGGATAGTATAGTCATTTTGACAATATTGATTCTGCCAATCCAAGAACCTGGTATATCTTTCCATCTGTTTGTGTCATCTTTATTCCTTTCATCAGTGTCTTACAGTTTTTGGAGTATAGGTCTTTTGTCTCCTTAGATAGGATTATACTTAGGTATTTTATTCTTTTTGATGTGATGGTAAATGGGATTGTTTCTGTAATTTCTCTTTCTGATCTTTCATTACTAGTGTATAGGAATGCAAGAGATTTCTGTGCATTAGTTTTGTATCGTTCAACTCTACCAAATTCATTGATTAGCTCTAGTACTTTTCTGGTGGCATCCTTAGGATTCTCTATGTATAGTATCATGTCATCTGCAAACAGTGACAGTTAAAAGATTTATGTGTATTAATTTTGTATCCTGCCACTTTACCAAATTCATTGATGAGCTCTAGTAATTTTCCAGTAGCGTCTTTAGGATTTTCTGTGTATAATATTATGATGTCTGCAAATAGTGACAGTTTTACTTCTTGTTTTCCAATTTGTATTCCTTTTATTTCATTTTCTTCTCTGAATCCCATGGCTAGGACTTCCAAAACAATATTGAATAAAAGTGGCAAGAGTGGACATCCTTGTCTTCTTGCTGATCTTAGAGGAAATGCTTTCAGCTTTTCACTATTGAGTATGATGTTAGCTGTATGTTTGTCATATATGGCCTTTATTATGTTGAGGTATATTCTTTTTTTTTTTTTTTTTTTGTGGTATGCGGGCCTCCCTCTGTTGTGGCCTCTCCCATTGCGGAGCACAGGCTCCAGACGCACAGGCTCCGGACGCGCAGGCTCAGCAGCCATGGCTCGTGGGCCCAGCCGCTCCGCGGCACGTGGGATCCTCCCAGATTATTCTTCAGTTTGTTGATGTAGTGTATCACACTGATTTGTGGATATTGAAAAATCCTTGCATCCCTGGGATAAATCCCACTTGATCATGGTGTATGATCCTTTTAATGTACTGTTACATTTGCTAGTATTTTGTTGAGGATTTTTGCATCTATGCTCATCAGTGATATTGGCCTGTAATTTTTTTTTTTGTGGTATCTTTCTCTGGTTTTGGTATCAAGGTTATGATAGAATGAGTTTGGGAGTATTCCTCTGAAATTTTCTGAAATAGTTTAAGAAGTTTAGGTGTTAACTCTTCTCTAAATATTTGATAGAATTCTCATGTGAAGCCATCGGGTCTTGGACTTTGGTTTGTTGGGAGTTTTTAAATCATACTTTCAATACAGTACTTGTGATTGGTCTGTTCATATTTTCTATTTCTTCCTGCTTCAACTTGGGTGATTGTACCTTTAAGAATTTGTCCATATCTTCCAGGTTGTTTGTTTTATTGGCATATAGTTGCTTGTAGTAGTCTCTTATAAATCTTTGTACTATTTTGTGGAGTCTGTTGTAACTTCCCCTTTTTCATTTCTAATTTTATTGATTTGAGCCTGCTCCCTTTTTTTCTTTATGAGTCTAGCTAAAGGTTTATCAATTGTGTTCATCTTTTCAAAGAACCAGGTTTTAGTTTCATTGATCTTTGCTATTTTTTTATTTCTATTTCATTTATTTCTACTCTGATCTTTATGATTTCTTCAGTTCTGCTTACTTTGGCTTTTGTTAGTTCTTCTTTCCTTAGTTGCTTTAGATGTAAGTTTAGGTTGTTTATTTGAGCTTTTTTTTTTTTCTTTCATTTCTTGAGGTAAGATTGTATTGCTATAAACTTCCCTCTTAGAATTGCTTTTGTTGCATCCCATAGGTTTTGGATCATTGTGTTTTAGTTTTCATTTGTCTCTAGGTATTTTTTGATTTCCTCTTTGATTTCTTCATTGATTCAGTAGTGTATTGTTTAGCCTCCATGTGTTTGTGTTTTTTAGAGTTTTTTCTTGTAGTTGATTTCTAATCTCATAGTGTTGTGGTCAGAAATAATGCTTAATATGATTTCAATTTTCTTAAATTTACCAGGCTCACTTTGTGGCCCAGCATGTGGCCAATCCTGGAGAATGCTCCATGTGCACTTGTGAAGAATGTGTATTCTGCTGCTTTTGGATGGAATGCTCTATAAATATCAGTTATGTCCATCTGGCATAATGTGTTATTTAAGGCCTGTGTTTCCTTATTGATTTCTGTCTGGTTCCTTATTGATTTTCATCTACTAATGAAAGTGGGGTGTTAAAGTCCTGCACTATTATTTTGTTACTGTTGATTTTCCCTTTATGGCTGTTAGGAGCACCTCAATATATAAGGCAAATACTATGTTGGGTGCATATATATTTACAATTGTTATATCTTCTTCTTGGATTGATCCCTTGATCATTATGTAGTGTCCTTCTTTGTCTCTTGTAACATTCTTTATTTTAAAGTCTATTTTGTCTGATATGAGTATTGTTACTCCAGCTTTCTTTTGATTTCCATTTGCATGGTATACCGTTTTCTACCTCCTCACTTTCAGTCGTTATGCGTCCCTAGATCTGAAGTGGGTCTCTTTTAGACAGCATATATATGGGTCTAGTTTTTGTATCCATTCATCCAGTCTATGTCTTGTGGTCAGAGCATTTAATCCATTTACATTTAAGGTAGTTATCAATATATATATTCTTATTGCCATTTTGTTAATTGTTTTGGGTTTGTTTTTGTAGGTCTTCTTTCTTCCCTTCCTCTTTTGTTCTCTTCTCTTGTGCTTTGCTCACTAACTTTAGTGTTGTGTTTTGATTCCTTTTTCTTTTGTGTTTGTGTATCTATTGTAGATTTTCAGTTTGTGTTTACCATGAGGTTTTGATATAGCATTCTATATATAAACAAGATTGTTTTAAGTTGTTGGTCTTTTAATTTTAAATGCATTTCCAATATCCTGCATTTGTGTTCTGCCCTTCTCATAATTACTGATTTTTATATCGTATTTGTATGTGGATGATTTCTTACCTTTACTGTGTGTTTGCCTTTACCTCAGGGGTCTCCAACCCCTGGGCCACGGACCGATACCACTCCGTGACCTGTTAGGAATAGGACCGCACTGCAGGAGGTGAGCGGTGGGTGAAAAAGCGAAGCTTCATCTGTATTTACAGATGTTCCCCATCACTTGTGTTACCACCTGAGCTCTGTCTCCTGTCAGATCAGAGGTGGCATTAGATTCTCATAGGAGCATGAACCCTATTGTGAACTGCACATGGGAGGGATCTAGGTTGTGCACTCCTTATGAGAGTTTAATGCCTGATGATCTGAGGTGGAGCTGAGGCGGTGATGCTAGCACTGGGAAGCAGATGTAAATACAGATTATCATTAGCAGAGAAGTCTGACTGCACAGAGACCATAATAAATCAATTGCTTACAGACTCATACCAAAACCCTATCAGTGAGTGGCAATTGACAATTAAGCTGCATCTGGTGGCAGGCTTTATAGTGGCAAGTGAGTTGATGTACTTCAGTTGTAAAGCTGCATCTGGAGAATCTGACACTTATTTTAGTATGCGCATGTCCCTTCCATTATTTTATTTACCTCTTCTCTCCACGCCTCTTTCCCACACTGCACACTTTTCTCAGTCACAGTTTTGGTAAGCCTACAAGCTAACCCTAGCCAAAATGAGTAAAAAACAAACTTTGCTGAAGAGCTTCTTTGAAAAGGGGGAAAGACCCAATGATGAGACAGTAGAAGACTCTAAGACTGCCAACAAAAAGAAAGATGCATTGAAAAGAAAATAAAAAGAGTCCTACTTAAATTATGGGTTCATTGCAACAGGTGATTCACATTCTCAATTGCTTACAGACTCATACCAAAACCCTATCAGTGAGTGGCAATTGACAATTAAGCTGCATCTGGTGGCAGGCTTTATAGTGGCAAGTGAGTTGATGTACTTCAGTTGTAAAGCTGCATCTGGAGAATCTGACACTTATTTTAGTATGCGCATGTCCCTTCCATTATTTTATTTACCTCTTCTCTCCACGCCTCTTTCCCACACTGCACACTTTTCTCAGTCACAGTTTTGGTAAGCCTACAAGCTAACCCTAGCCAAAATGAGTAAAAAACAAACTTTGCTGAAGAGCTTCTTTGAAAAGGGGGAAAGACCCAATGATGAGACAGTAGAAGACTCTAAGACTGCCAACAAAAAGAAAGATGCATTGAAAAGAAAATAAAAAGAGTCCTACTTAAATTATGGGTTCATTGCAACAGGTGATTCACATTCTCCAAGCTCACTTTGTATAATATGTGGTGACCTGCTATCCAATGAAGCCATAAAACCTTCAAAACTGCTTCTCCATGTGGAGACCAAGCATTCTGCATTAAAAGACAAGCCTCTGGAGTTTTTCAAAAGAAAAAAAGAAAAGTGAACACAAAGAACAGAAGCAATTATTGAAGGCCACCACTTCCTCAAATGTGTTTGGACTGAGAACCTCATTCTTAACGGCTAACCACATTGCTAAAGCTAAGAAGCCCTTTACTATTGGTGAAGAGTTGATCCTGCCCACTGCTAAGGACATTGTCATGAACTTTTAGGAGAAGCTGCAGTTCAAAAGGTGGCAAGTGTTTGTCTTTTGGCTAGCACCATAGCTAGATGAATTGATGAAGTAGCAGAGGATATTGAGGCACAATTGTTAGAGAGGATTAATGAGTCACAGTGGTACGCGATCCAGGTTGATTAGTCTACTGATGTTGACAGCAAGGCAACAATGCTTGTTTTTGTGTGATATATTTTTGATTTTATCATGAGGATATGCTATGTGCACTTTTGTTGCCAACCAACACCACAGCTGCAGAACTATTCAAGTCTTTGAATGATTACATATCAGGAAAACTGAATTGGTCATTTTGTGTCTGTATATGCACACATGGAGAGGCTGCCATGACTGGACAGCTTTCTGGTTTCACTATTCGGGTCATAAGAGGTCGTTTCTGAATGTGAGTCTACACACCGTGTTATCCATAGAGAAATGCTGGCTAGCCAAAAATGTCACCTGAACTTAACAATGTTTTTCAGGTTGAGATTAAAATTATCAACCCCATTAAAGTACATGCCCTTAACTCACATCTGTTCGTGCAGCTCTGTAAGGAAATGGACACAGAGCACGCACATCTTCTCTTATACACAGAAGTGAGATGGCTTTCTAGAGGTAGATCAATGGCCAGAGTTTTTGAATTTCATGAGCCACTCCAGAGATTTCTTTAGAAAAACAATCACCACTGACAGCACACTTCAGTGACACAGAATGGGTTGCAAAACTTGCTTACTTGTGTGACATATTCAACCTGCTCAATGAACTCAGTCTGTCACTTCAGGAGAGAATGCCAACTGTGTTCAAGTTGGCAGATAAAGTGGCTGCATTTAAAGCCAAACTGGAATTATGGGAGCAATGAGTGAACATTGGGATTTTTGACGTTTCAAACATTAGCTGAGATTTTGAAAGAGACTGAGCCAGGACCTTCTTTCTCCCAGCTGTTGCATGATCACCTCTCTCAGCTTTCATAAGAGTTTGAGCATTACTTTCCAACCACAAAAGATCCCCAAACTGGGAAGGAATGGATCCGCAACCCATCTGTAAATACGCCAGGTGAATCGACTTTGTGCTAGAAGAGGATCAACTGCTTGAGACTGCAAATGACAGTGGCCTTGAAAGTATGTTTGAGACAAATTCAAATCTCCATACATTCTGGATTAAAGTCAACGTGGAATATCCTGAGATTGCCACAAAAGTATTGAAAAGCCTGCTTCCATTTCCAACATCCTACCTTTGTGAATCAGTGTTTTCTGCAGTGACAGCAACCAAAATGAGATTATGGAGTAGACTGGACATAAGCAACACACTTCAGGTGTCACTGTCTCCCATCACCCCCAAATGGGACCATCTAGTTGCAGGAAAACAAGCTCAGGGCTCCCACTGATTCTGCATTATGCTGAGTTGTATAATTATTTCATTACATATTACAATGCAATAATAATAGAAATAAAGTGCACAATAAATGTAATGCTCTTGAGTCATCCTGAAACCATCCCCCACCCTGGTCTGTGGAAAAATTTTCTTCCACGTAACTGGTCCCTGGTGCCAAAAAGTTTGGGGACTGTTACCTGTGAGCTTTTCCATTTGTAATTTTCTTTTTTCTAGTTGTGGCCTTTTCTTTTCCACTTAGAGAAGTTCCTTTAGCATTTGTTGTAGAGCTGGTTTGGTGGTGCTGAATTCTCTTAGCTTTTGCTTGTCTGTAAAGCTTTTGATTTCTCCTTCAAATCTGAATTAGAGCCTTGCTGGGTAGAGTATTCTTAGCTGTAGGTTCTTCCCTTAATCACTTTAAATATATTGTGCCACTCTCTTCTGGCCTGCAGAGCTTCTGCTGAGAAATCAGCTGATAACCTTAGGGAGTTCCCTTATATGTTTTTTGTTGTTTTTCCCTTGTTGCTTTTAATATTTTATCTTTGCCTCTAATTTTTGTTAATTTGATTACTATGTGTCTCAGTGTGTTCCTCTGCATTTATCCTGCCTGGGACTCTGCACTTCCTGGGCTTCAGTGACTGTTTCCTTTCCCACGTTAGGGAAGTTTTCAGCTATTATCTCTTCAAATATTTTCTCAGGTCCTTTCTCTCTTCTTCTTCTGGGATCTCTATAATGTGAATGTTGGTGCATTTAATGTTATCCCAGAGGTCTCTTAGACTTTCTTCATTTCTTTTCATTCTCTTTTCTTTATTCTCTTCTGTGGCAGTGATTTCCACCATTCTGTCTTCCAGGTCACTTATCCATTCTTCTGCCTCAGATATTCTGCTATTGATTATTCTTATGTATTTTTCACTTCAGATATTATATTGTTCATCTCTGTTTTTTTGTTCCTTAGTTCTTCTAGGTCTTTGTTAAACATTTCTTCCTTCTACTTGATCCTTACCTCCATTCTTTTTCTGAGATCCTGGATCATCTTCACTGTCATTATTCTGAATTATTTTTCCAGATGGTTGCCTATCTCCACTTCACTTAGTTGTTCTTCTGGGGTTTTATCTTGTTCCTTCATCTGGGACATTTTCCTCTGCTGTTTCATTTTGTTTAACTTTCTGATTGCAGTTTCCATTCTGTAGGCTGGAGGATTGTAGTTCTTCTTGCTTCTGCAGTCTGCCTTCTGGTTGATGAGGTTATCTAAGAGGTTTGTGCAGGTTTCCTGATGGGACCAACTGGTGGTGGGTGGAGCTGGGTCTTGTCTCTCTGATGGGTAGGGCTGTGCTCTGTAAGACTTTAAGCTGCTTGTCTGCTGATGGGTGAGGCTTTGTTGGTTGTTTGGCCTAAAGCTTCCCAGCCTTGGAGCCTACAGGCTGTATGTTGGGGCTAATGGTGGCTTCCTGGAGGGCTCATGCCAGTGTGTACTCCCCAGCACCACTGCTGCCAGTGTCTTTGTCCCTGCAGTGAGCCACTGCCACCCACCCACCTCCATGAAAGACCCTTCAATACCAGCAGGTAGGTATGGCCCAGTCTCTTATGGGGGTCACTGCTTTTTTCCCCTGGGTCCTGGTGTGCATGGGTCCTTGTATGCATCCTCCAAGGGTGAAGTTTCTGTTTCTCCCAGTCCTGTGTAATTCCTTCAATCAACTCCTGCTGACCTTCAAAGTCGATTCTCTGTGTGCTCTTCCTCCCATTGTTGGACTCCCAGGCTGGGAGTGGGGCTCAGAACTATCACTCCAGTGGGAAAACTTCTGTGGTTTAATTGTCTTCCAGTTTTGGGGTTGCCCACCCAGCAGGTATAGGATTTGATTTTATCATGATTGCACCCCCTCCTACCATCTCGTGGCTTCTTCTTTGTCTTTGGCTGTAGGATATATTTTTTGGTAGGTTCCTGTGTTTTTTTGTTGATGGTTGTTCAGCAGTTAGTTTTGATTTTGGTGTTCTTATAAGAAGTGGTGAACACACATCCTTCTGCTCTGCTGTCTTGAGTCTCTGCCTCAAAATCCAGGTCAGTTACACACAGTACACTGAGCAGTTGTCCATTGTTGGGCATGTACAGCCTTCCAAGTGTTGTTCAAGTTAAGTCATTAAAAATTCGGGGACACCAACAGCTGGACAGTCACAGACCTCCCCCATGGGGCCCTGTTCTTATACAACTAGATGCTCAGAGGGGAGAGCAGAATGCCTTCACTCTGCCCACAGGTGGATTCCAAAGAGAGATGTCCAGCTTCACCTCCCAAAGCCTCTAGATAGTCATTCCCTCATCCTGGAGAGGAATGATTGAAGGAGAAGTATAATCATTCTTAAAATAAATTTTACTATGGTTTAGAATTATGGTCAGATCCAGAAATCACATTTATCCAAGCAATATGAAACCAAAGTTTAAGAAGAATCATTATATTACATTATTGTGACATATAAATTGATAACGTTTAGATCTAAATGATTCTACTGATACTGTAGGAATGTTATCTAACCCCATGGTTATGTTGCTCTTCTTGATTTCTGAGTTCTATTGAGCTAATATACAGAGAAACATTACTTGAGAAGATAATTTTTTTTTGAAGCAGACTACCAACATCTAATCAAATTTTTGCTGTCACTAAATTATCATCATATGAAGCAATTCAGTCACAACATTCAGGCATACTGACACCTAAAGTTTATCTTCACATTTATTGGTACAATAAGTACTTGAAAATTAGATGAACTGGAAGCATGCTCCTGAAACTTAAAACTTGTATTTCCTCTGAACTCTTTGACTTAAAAAGACATTTCACTATCTATCTTCCCTAATACATTTGAAATTCTAAATCACTCTGTGAACTTTGTACCAAGCACTTAAAATATAAAAATGTAAGTTACACATCTTAAGAAACGAATATCTAGTTGGGACAACTTAGTCTCTGTTTTTGTTGTGTAATCCCAGATATAGTCCATGTCTTAATTTTAATATGAGCTAAATTTGCTAGGTTTTCAAATAGTAGTATAATTTGCAAAAATAGGTATGCATGAGTACATGTGAGAGAAAGCCTCCATGCATTTTTAAAAAGAACATTGTGCATATTGAAATTAATTTCATATATGCAAACACACTTATAAAGTAGCCATACCCAATCATCTGCATGTCCCTCACACATCTCTAGAAGTGAAGGCATTAATACTGTATTATTGCCTTTTTTAAAAAAAATTCTAAACTGTAAGAAACTTGGAGACTTTCATGTCTGTTCCATCTTTGAAAACTTAATTATACCCTGTGTATTTATTTCTTCAAACATTTCTCTTTTTTTCTCCTGGTATTCTGATAATGCAAAATTACAACTTTGATATTGTTCCAAATTTCTTGGATATGTTATTCCATATTTAATTTTTGGTTTTCTTTATGTTTTAATTTGGGACATTGGTATAGAGCTGTCTTAAAATTCATTCATTTTTTTTTTCTCATGTCTACTGATGAAACTGTCAAAGATATTCTTCATTTCTGTTACTTTAGTTTTTACTTCTAGTCATTCTTTTTGATTCTTTCTTGTAAGTTTTCATCTGTAGGCTGACATTACCCATCTGATTTTGCATGTTGTCTACTTTTTTTCATTAAAGCCTGTGGCCAGATCCCTAAGATCTTCTCATATTTGATGATTTACTAGAAGGGCTCACAGAACCTAGAAAAACTCATGTATGTGTGGTTACTATTTATTACAGTGAAAGAATACAGATTAATATTAGCAAAGGGAAAGGGAACATGGGGAAAAGTCCAGGAAAAAGAAACCAGGCACAAGATTCCTGGTGGAGTTGCACAGACATGCTTAATTCTTCCATAATATTGTGTAATACATACATAGTATTGTTAATCACAGAGCTCACCCAATCATTGGTGCCCAGGGTTATTTATTGGGGATCAGTCACATAGACATGTAGCACTTGTGTGACTGACCTTGGTTACTCAGACTCTAGCCTTTGTGAACAAAAACAGGTATTTACCCTATTACCTATTTGATCAAACTGATACCACTTGGTCCAAGGCCTCAGGTATCCAAAAACGCTCTTATCAGGCAGAATAGTCGACACAACACTCATCAGGGAGCCAGTCAGGGGCCAGTTCTAAACAGGCCTTTCTTGGGAATATGCAATGTGAGCAACCAGGCCTGATGAGTTAATACTTTCCTACACAGAGTGTTTAACATATTATTTATAGTTGTTTTAAATGAATGTCTAATAATTCCAACATCTGGGTCATATCTAAATCTGGTTCTATGGATTGCTTTGTCTTTTTAGTCTGTGTTTTTTCTTACATTTTGCTATGCTTTGTAATTTTTGTATCTCTTTGGATATCCCTGTCTCACCACATTTTGGGGTTATCAGTTTGCCCCAAATCTTCAGTTCTCTGATGGGTTCAAAAATGTCATTGATATTCAGTTACTACATATATTTCTTGCTTCAAGGACAGGAATATCAACTTCCAAGATCTTACATGTCATAAATAAAACCAGAAGTCTCTTCATTTATTTCTCATAGACTAAATAACAGTGTCAGTCCCCAAAACACACAAGGTAGTTTATTTAGAATTGTAAGTAGAAAGTAGTGATGAAAGGAGAATTATAAATGCTGATAATGTTAGCATTTATAGAAGTAGACATGAAATATTGAAAATGGAATAATTATTTTTGGGGGGAGTTTAATAATTTTCATTGGAGTATAGTTGTTTTACAATGTTGTGTTAGTTTCCACTGTACAGCAAAATGAATCAGCTATACATATACATATATCCCTTCTTTTTTGGATTTTCTTCCCATTTAGGTCACCAAGGAACACTAATTCTTCTATTATAGTAATTTTTAAAGATTGGATGATTTGGTTGAAACAGAAAATTCAAATGAGAAAATAGCAGTCTTCATAATTTCAATGTTTAGAGCAGATTAAGGATTGTTACTATTCAGCTGTTAAGTCCTTCAGGAACCAACTAACTGCAGTGATATTTGTATAGAGTGTAAATGTATGAAAATCTGTTTTATAAGTTAAGTTTTGACCCATTGTATTTTTATTCTTATTGTTTTTTATTGAGGTGTAGTTGATTTACAATATTGTGTTAATTACTGCTGTACAGCAAAGTGATTAAGTTATACATATACAAACATTCTTTTTTTTATATTCTTTTCCATTATGGTTTATCATGGGATATTGAATATAGTTCTCTGAGCTATACAGTAGGACCTTGTTGTTTGTCCATTCTATATATAAAAGCTTACGTCTGCTAACCCCAACCTCCCACTCCATCCCTCCCCCAACCCCCTCCCCCTTGGCAACCACAAGTCTGTTCTCTATGTCCATGATTCTGTTTCATAGATAGGCTCATTTGTGTCATATTTTAGATACCACATATAAGTGATATCATATGGTATTTGTCTTTCTCTTTCTGACTTACTAAGATAATCTTTAGTTGCTTCCATGTTACTGCAAATGGCATTATTTCATTCTTTTTTATGGCTGAGTAGTATTCCATTGTATATATGTGCCACATCTTTATCCATTCATCTGTTGATGGACATTTATGTTTTTTCCATGTCTTGGCTATTGTGAATAGTGCTGCTATGAACATAAGGGTGCACGTATCTTTTCTTTTTAAATTTTTATTGGAGTATAGTTGATTTACAGTGTTCTGTTGGTTTCAGGTGTATGGCAAAGTGATTCAATTATACATATGTATATTTCCACTCTTTTTTTTAGATTCTTTTCCCATATAGGCCATTATAGACTACTGAGTAGAGTTCCCTATGCTATACAGTAGTTTCTTACTAGTTATCTATTTTATATATGGTAGTGTGTATATGTCAATACCAGTGACCCATTTTCACTTCTACACACTCTAAATTTTAACATAGTGTTAAATCTACTTAAAAGTATGACTTAAGGAGAAAGGGAAGAATCAGTTATTCATCTGTACCCACCAGTGTTGAGTAGCTAAGGTGACTGTATTGTGGTGAGGGTTGGAAAAGGGCTCTGTCATTTTTTAAAACTCTTCACTGGATTAGACAGATGTCTTTTTAAATTTTATTTTGTGGTTCTAGAAACATCTATGTTTGCATTGGGAAGTACACTGAGGTTTCTTGCATCTGTGGCTTCCTAGACAAGATTAAGAATTGTTATAAAGCTTTCTCCTCAAGCAACTTTGTTTTGAGCACTCCTGAGAAGGTTTAAGGACTGGCTTTTTCATAAAAGAATAAGTATTTATTTGCATGAAATAAAATGTCAGAATTGAAATTATCAATAGTTGAGAGATAAGAAATATGTCTTTTAAATTTATCCAGATAGTTTATGTTATTGATTGAAGTGTTTACCATATTGACTGGTTTGGGATGAGTATAATCATGAATATACTCAGTCTCCTAAATATTAACAATATAGTAATGTTTATTACATTATGAATAATAATTTTATCTATATAAAAAGATTATTAGGAACTTAAATGCAGCTAATAAGCATATAATATGCATATGTGAGCAAGAAAGACAAAACAAGAAATCTTTATTACTTTGCTGATTGATGAAGGTCTGGTAAAGACAGTTATCATATATTTGATCTTTCCATGGGTGAGAGTGAGCATATTCCAGAAAAATGTAGAATGTACTGTAGCAATGTAGCTGAAAAGACTCAAGGAAACTTTTTGATGTGTGTACGAGTGTGTATGCATGTGCATGCAGATACACAAAAGGCCTATGGGGAATTATAATTCCTTCTGTTAATAAGTAATGTTTAAAATAAAATAAAATTTAATGTGTGCATTTTAAGGAATGTTGACAATGTGTGACCCCTTATTTAGTGGTGTGCTAAAACTGATTTTCACTGGCTCACAATATCTGATTATAAATTTTCAAGAATTTTCAAGCAGTTCTTAAACTTTTGATAGCTTGAAGTTGGCCATGGTGGGAGGATTTACACCACAGAAATCAGCAAATGTTGTAAATTAGAACTCTTCTTCCCCTCTCGAAAGAGATGGCTTAACAGTACAACACTACCCATTCTCTTCCTTTGCTTCTTTGGTTGATGACTCAGGTAGCTACTGAGAAAGCCTCTGTTCCCCTTATTAAAGGTGAAGACAAGAGCTCAGATCAATGGTCATAATGCAACTTCCACATAGACCCAAATGTACCCTTCAAGTCTCATGGGCAGTACTGGAATAAAACTTAAGCAAGTGAATTATGCAAAGAATCCAGACTTTTCATGCTCTTTTAAGCATAATTTGTATTCTCCTACCCATGTACAGAATTGACATTTTAAATATGTCAGATAACTGGAAAGTTTTATATTCATAAGTCACAATAGTCACTATTATAATGTATAAAAGATAATGTGAAATTGATTAGCTTAAAAAATAAAATATATGTGTAGTTAAGCACATGAATCTCAAAGAACCAATTTATAAAACATCATTAGAAATGAGACAGGAGTAAAACAAACCAATCAATAGCATGCCCTTCCTATGTGTATACAAGACATAAGGAATAATTTGTCGTTTTACACATAGTAATATCAAGTCAGAACTAAAGGTAAAGCTTGGGCTCCTAGATAATAGCTAGAATTTTAAAATTCTGACATTTTCATGTCAGAATCTGTAAGCTTCAGCTTATAAAAATTTTTTTCTATAGTTGTAATTTTGAATATGTGGGGTGTCCAAATACATTTTTTATCATGTTCCACGTTGTTAAATGCACAGGAAATTATTTAAATGTCTCCAGAAGGCGTTTGTTCTGGAATTGTCAAATTGTTTCAATTCATGGAATCAAAGATTTTAAACTGTTAATTACACCCATTTGGGAACCGTAGTGGCAAAGTCTTTTTTTTCTTTTCTCCCCTTTTTGTTTTCTTTTGTTAAGTTGGACTACAGAATGATCCATTTTTCAGAAATGAGTGCTATCTGTCAAAACTTGATTGGGTCATGCAGTTGAGGAAAACGAAAATATCAGTGATAAGCTTCTAAAGTTATTACCTTAGAAAATCAATTATCTACTGTGAGGTAACAACAGTGAACAGCTTTCTGGAAAGATGAGAGAGAAAAGCAGTGAGAGGATTAATGGAGCAGTTAGCACAGTATTGATTAGACCTCAAACTAGCAAATTTAAGTCTGGATCTTGCTAAGAAGGAGTAAAAGTCAATTTGCCCAAATAATAGTTTAATGACTATTGATGAGAAAAACTTTGAGACATTGCATCATATTATGCGGTACAGAACCACACAAGCTGGATAAATCAGACACACAAGGACATACACATATACACTGACAAAGAATATAAATGAGAGACCTCCCAATGGCTTCATAACTTTTATTTTTCAGTTTTTTAATCTTTTTTATAATATGCAAAATATCAGGTGAAATATTAACAAATCATAATATTCAGTTTTAGGAGCTTAATCAGGGAAACCAGGGACAAATAGATTGTTGTACAAACTTTAAAATAGTGAGATTTTGAGACCTATGCTAGAAAGTTTACTTAAGCTTAAAAAACAGAGAAAATTTGATTTAACTGAACATTTTACTCTAAAAATTTGACAGTCCTCCTACATTTGGGGAGTTATATGTACTTAGTGTTTAAATTGATTCTCATTAGTCAAAACATTAAGAATGATATTATTAACTAAACAAAACCCTGTTATTCTGATACTTCTGTAAAGTCCCTAAAATGCTAAAATTAAAAACAAATGATTCAAAGAAGTTGTTGTGCATGTGTCTGTCAGTGTGTGTTTGTGGGGATGCTATTTGCAATATATGTGATAGATGAGAATCATATAGTGAGCATCATAAAATCATTTGAAAAAATAAAATATATACACACACACATGTCTCAAGAAACCATCACGGTAAAATTTATGGAGAGGGCCTAGGGTTTATGTTTTGTTATTTTACTTTTAGATACAACTTGAAACTTTTCAATCTTACATGTTTTCCATTTTGGTTTTTAAATGTTAATAAGGATAAAATGTAAATTAGGATTTTAGTCCATTTTGGTTTTCATATGTGCATACATAATGGTTTTCAAAGTTTTAAAAAATTTGTTTGAATCCATGGAATAAAACAATCTACATATTCCTTTTCTTTTTAACCTTAAGGTTCTTTTCCTCAAGCTTCACTTACAAAATAATAATCTCATGATTTGAAGGTAGAAACAAACAAAAATAATTGTCAAGTTTGACTGGGAGCAAATAGTTACATTTCACATTACATTAATGTAGTGGCAGGCTACATATAGTATTTATTTTAAAATAATATACTACTACCTATAGTTTTGTGTCAGTTTGATCAATGAGTTGTATAGGGTATCTCATGCCTTCCAGCATTCTACTTTGACTTGTTTTAGTTAGGGATTTCTTTGCCAATCAATTTTCACTCTACCATTTTAGTTTACACATTATTAAATAAAAAACTAAAGGCTTATGGATAGATATACTGCAAGGAATTAGTATTACAGTCACATTTATGTTTGTAGAACTTAGAGGCAAATTCCTGTCTAACAATTGAACTGTGACCTCTTCACTGATAAAATGGTAAAGCTAGGACTATGATAAATAGTCACACCACAAATATTAGCTGTTTAGCAGTTGTTTTTCAAATAAACCATCTGGCTACATGCTCTACAAGTGTCCTGAGAGAAGAATAGTTACACAATAACATCAAGAAATGAATAAAGAGTTATAAGGAGTATATTTCGTGTGCTTATAAATACATATCTGCAAAATTTCAGTTTTACCTAGAAACTTTCCATTTTGTCTCAGCATTAAATTGATATGACCAAAGACATGCTATTTAAAAATTCTTAAATCATTACTGAGTAGGATAAAAATCAAAGTTTATTGGCAGTATTTGTATTAAGTAGCTACAAGTGTTCAAATGAATAAATGAATCAGCTTGTCCACACTTAATTCAATTGCTTAATAAAAATGGATTTGTATTGCTCCTTGGTCATGTGTGACCACTAATTACAGTAGAATTTCCTGTGCTTGGATTATTTACCTTAAAAGTTTACCTAGTATCAAGATGGATTGAATAGATAAGTGAAATACAGAATGTAAGAAAAAATAATAATAAAATAATTTTCACTATAAGATGTTGGCCACTCTAGTTTTCTGAAAGGAATAAAATCAAGAATGCTTAATGAAATTACAAAGTAACTCAAGCGTTGTATCATACTATCGGAATAAGACAATTCAGGCTACTTTTATATGTCCCTGATTATATCTTTTCAATGTGATTGCTGAGAAGTCTCAAGATTTATTTTCATTAATGCTCAGGTCTCAATGACAAGCCAAATTCTCTTTTGTTTTTTCTTGTTTTCCTCTTTTATGTTTGTTCATTTTTCAACAACTATGTATTGAGCAGAACCTGTATTGAGATATTGTCTTAAGGTTTTATTATATGTATATTTTTTTTCAAGAAAAAGAAATGCCACCTGATCACCAAAGTTTATAATCTCAATATGAATTTTATTTACCAGAAATGAAACAATGTTCCTTTAGTAGTGTTCATTTAAGAGGTAACCAGAAAAGGATACAAACAATGATTTTAAATCATATCTCCCAGTCTTCAAACTATGATGTTTTAAATAGAAGTATGAATAAAAAGGTAGTACATTTGGATGGAGAAGCCATGATATAAAATAAAAATGTAATGACCTCAAGGTGATGGTAAAACAATCAAATAGAAATAGTACAAAAGAAATGAAATGAAACTTTTTTAAAAAAAAGTATTTCCTTTTTGAAGATTGAATGCTGTATGTTATATAAGCAAATATTTGTTTTTCAGTATTGGGATGGACTGGAAATTTATAAGTTTAGAAATGGAAAGATCCTTTTCAGTTGAATATATCTGTGTAATTATGTCTCTATCAAACAGATAATAAACAAAAGTATTCTTGTTAATGGAGGATTGGGCCTGTATTCCCATGTACTTAATTTCATCACTCCTTCATGCAGTTGCATCTGGGTATCTGTAAAATAGGGCTAAATGTATCCTATTAAGACAGATGGCTGGCCAAGATAATCTAATGTGTTTCCTATATTTCCAGCGATTTCTTCTTGTCAGCAACAAAATGAATGTATAGAAAAGATTTCTTTCCTATTAGGACTTCACTAGTTTTTACTAATTACAATATTTAAGGAAAGAATAAGAGTTAAACCTGACTTACTTAAGTGGAAAATTACATCCTCTTCTCAATTCAAATAATCTAGAGTAACAATCGAATTTGACAAATAATTCATGTGTTAAATTATAATTGGACCAATCACAGAAGCTATATCAGTGGACCATCTACTAACACCAGGCTTTTCAAATTTTTAGAGCATGAAATAAAATATATGCATAATATGCAATTCAGTGTCTCAAAGTGTCAAAACAAAGGTTCATATTTATGTCATCTGAGAGTACCACAAACTGCTAACTTTCAGGATTTTAATTAGAGATGCAAAGCAGACATATCTTTTATTATTTCATAGCAACCATTAGTATATTTAGAATTGGGAAATATCCCAGAGAGGCTATAAATTAAGTTGAATGACAGACAAATATATGTTTACAAAGGTAAGAATAGATGTCAAATAATGCATTTCTAAAGCATATTTACAGCTCAAACCTCATCACACAAATAAGTCCCAAGAATAATAATCCCACAAATTAAAAACTAACAATTTTAGCAACCAAATGCTGATTACTGCTTTTTAAAATGTTGAGCAATTTTGATAAATATTAGTCAAATAAAATTGAATTCTTCTCTTTCTGAAATGTTAACACTTTATATTCAAAAGCATAAAAATATTTTAAAATTATTTTTTATTAAGTATCTTTGATACTTTAATACTTTGATACTTTCATACTTTGTCTTTGTTCAGCCAAAACAAAGGGGTTATTAATTGTTCATATTATAAACTTTCTAATACTAATGCTCATGATTCACTTTCATATGGAAGCTCAAAGTATCCTCTTAGAAGATTCCAGGAATTATCTGTTTGAACACATTCAAAGTTTTATTATTACTTGAGTTTAGACATATTGTAAACAATTGCTTAATCACAACATGCATGTGATTTTAGTGGCACTCTGCTGTATTGAGAAGGTAAATGTGTGTTATTAAATATTTAAGAGCTAAGAAATGAACTATTCTTTCTATGATAATTTTTAAATTTGTAAAAAATAAAAAAAAATAAACAATATCTGGCATTGTTGAAAGGAAGTAAGCATTTACCAGTAGGGCTTTGGCTCAAATGAATTGATACTTGGAATATTTAAGTAGGACAAAAGGTCTACTTGGGAATATTCATAAGAGCTATGTGAAATATTTTGCCATGCAAAGTATTCAGAGGAGAATGCTTATATTCATATGAAGGGAAATGCCAAGAGAGGCAAACAGAATTATAGTCATGAGGGAATTGGAATTGCAAAGGGCAAAATGTGAACCAAGGGAAAAAAAAAGCTGCTATCAGGGATGAGGTGAAGCAGGCATAAAGAAGGTATAAAGCCAATAATTTCAGGAGACAATAGAGCAAAACTACATTTTAAGGACAGTGATTCAATACTGTGAACCACCTCTCTTTTGTTAAAGTGATTGTATATCTCCTGGTTTTGCCTCAGCAGTCATTTGGCACAATATCCTTTCATTGTTTGGCTGAATGATTCAATGGAAACTTCTCACCCTCTTGCTTATGTACACATTAATTATATGTCACACATGTATCTTATGGTAGGACTGTAGCCATCAAAGTCTGAGATTTTAGGTAGGCCTGTAATGTGACCACAGAGTCTCAACATTAGGAAATAGAAACATATTACTTGGTTATAGACTTTTAAGTGCTGAATATTCATAAATGAATGGAGGGGTAGTTTTATTATCTCAGTGGAAGGAATCAGTGGCTTATATAATAACGACCATGTAGACTGTTGGAGTCAATTGGAAATTGCTGAGTAAGCGGGTTGGATCCAATTTATACTGGGGTAATAGTGGGGTTTATTTTAGGGTTATTGTTTAAGTGCTTTGGAAGGAGGGATTTTGGTGAGTTGGGAAACTTTGCTTCTAAGACAGAACTTCACCCTGCTTGTTTTGAAGTCCAGGGTGCATCAATAACAATAGAAAGAAAAAACAAAGACCATCATACCTACATTTTCCTAAATGTGTATGCCATTATATATACTCCAGATAGATCTCTCAAGAAGTGGAGTTCAGTACCTAGAATATATTTTTTTTTCCTGGTAATAAAGTTGAAATCAATTGTAATCAATTTCTATAAGAAGAAATACAAAAGCTTAGATGAATAGATTTAGGCCAAGGGGAAACAAGATTCCCGATGTTATAATGAAGTGTGTTGGTTATATGTGTGTTGGTGTGTGGAGTGAAATTGTCATTTTATTTTTATGTTGTTTGTAGAGGGGAATAGGGTTAATGCTGTGGAGTAGGTGAGGCATATATAGAAATATAGGTTGAGTAGTGCTGTAATGGCTATGAATGTTGGTATAATAAGGATGCCGTTTTTTGTTAGTTCTTGGATAATTATTCACTTGGGCATGAATCCTGAAAGTGGTGGGAGTCCTGCCATGGAGAGTAGGGTGAGTATGGTAAAGGTTGTGATGACGGGTATTTTGCTCCATGTTTGAGATAGTGTTAGTACAAGACACTGGGGTAGGTTACACACAGTTTGTGTTCATGAAATATTTTTTCCCCTGAGGGTTGCATGTGAAGAATGGATTTTATTTAATAATGTAAGAAGAGAATAAGTAAGACCTATCAGAAATATAAACCCCTACTGAAAAAACAAGTGTCTGGAAACTTTTAGGTTTACTGGTTACATTTCTCTTTAAATTTGAGATAACATGAAATATCACAATACATATAGAGAAGGAGAGAATCAAAGAATTTCTGGCTATATTTACATTTTGGTAGGATTTAAACATAAAGTTGTCAGGAGTATGATAAGAATAAGTGCATTTGACTTTACACACTGACCATGTTCTTGTTATAGATGAAGTTATCTGCTGTTGTCTTAGATTTTCAATCCTAAATTTTATAGATAATAAAAAATCAGATCCCTACACCTTTGAAACATGATGGGCTACTGTGAGTCTAAAGGAATATGAAAAAATACATTTAGTTACTATAAGCTCCAATAATATGCATTTTTTCCCTTAGCTTCTTAACAGCTCAAAAATCAACATAGTGACCATTATTCTCTTATAAACTCTAATTTATTAATAGAGAATTCCCTGGAAGAGGTAGTACAGTTATCAAATATCAGAGTAATGGAATAGTTGAGAGGCCTGTTGGTCACTAAAGACCTGGCATATTCCATTTACCTATTTATTTATTTTGTGTGAATATGAATATGAATAAACATTTATTTGTGGTATATAACTATTCACTTAAAACCAAACTTTATTTTTCAGTTTCACAAGGGATTCTTTCTTCTTTCTTCCTTTTTTTTTGACATTTAATTGTCATTCAATATTCATTAGTTTCAGTTATGCAACATAATGATTTGGTATTTGTATATAATATGAAATGACCACTAGGTAAGTCTAAAGTTCATCACAATGTACAGTTACAGAATTTTTTTCGTGATAACTTTAAAGATCTACTTTCTTAGCAGCTTTCAAATATGGAATACAGTAGTATTAACTATAGTTACCATGTTATATATTATATCCACATGACTTATTTTATAACTGGAAGTTTGTATCTGTTGACTCCACTTATCCATTTCAGCCACAACCCTCTCCCCTGCTCTGGCAACCACTGATCTGTTCTCTGTAACTATGAGCTTGGTTTATTTTTTTAGATTCTATGTATAAATGAGATCATACAGTATTTCTCTTTCTCTGTCTGATTTATTGCATTTAGCATAATGCCCTCAAGGTTCATCTGTGTTGTTGCAAATGGCAAGATTTCATTCTTTTTCACAACTGAGTAATATTCCTCTCTCTGTGTGTGTGTGTGTGTGTGTGTGTGTGTGTGTGTACGTGTGTGTGTACGTACACACTACATTTTTTTTCCATACCTTGGCTATTGTAGATAATGCTGCAATGAACATGAGAGTGTATATATATATTCTTTCAAGTTACTAGTGTTGTTTTTTTCAGATATATACCCAGAAGTGGAATTGCTGGATCATATGGTAGTTCTATTTTTTTTAACATCTTTACTGGAGTATAATTGCTTTATAATGGTGGGTTAGTTTCTGCTTTTTGATTTACAAAGTGAATCAGCTATACATATACATATATCCCCATATCTCCGCCCTCTTGCGTCTCCCTCCCACCCTCCCTATCCCACCCCTCTAAGTGGACACGGAGCACCAAGCTGATCACCTTGTGCTATGCAGCTGCTTTGCACTAGCTATCGATTTTACATTTGGTAGTGTATATACGTGCATGCCACTCTCTCACTTCATCCCAGGTTACACTTCCCTCCCCGTGTCCTAAAGACCATTCTCTACGTCTGCATCTTTATTCCTGTCCTGCTCCTAGGTTCTTCAAAACCACTATTTTTTTTTTTTAAATTTTTAGATCCCATATATATATGTTAGCAGGCAGTATTTGTTTTTCTCTTTCTGCCTTACTTCACTCTGTATGACAGACTCTAGGTCCATCCACCTCACTACAAATAACTCAATTTTGTTTCTTTTTATGGCTGAGTAATATTCCATGTTATATATGTGCCACATCTTCTTTATCCATTCATCTGTTGATGGACACCTAGGTTGCTTCCATATCCTGGCTATTGTAAATAGTTCTGCACTGAACATTGTGGTGCATGTATCCTTTTGAAATATGGTTTTCTCAGGGTATATGCCCAGTAGTGGGATTGCTGGGTCATACGGTAGTTCTATTTTTAGTTTTTTAAGGAACCTCCATACTGTTCTCCATAGTGGCTGTATCAATTTACATTCCCACCAACAGTGCCAGAGGGTTCCTTTTTCTCCTCAACTTCTCCATAATTTATTGTTTGTAGATTTTTTGATGATGGCTATTCTTACTGGTGTGAGGTGATATCTCATTGTAGTTTTGATTTGCATTTCTCTAATGCATAGTGATGTTGAGAATCCTTTCATATGTTTGTTGGCAATCTGTATATCTTCTCTGGAGAAATGTCTATTTAGGTCTGTTGCCCATTTTTGGATTGGGTTGTTTTTGTGATATTGAGCTGCATGAGCTGCTTGTAAATTTTGGAGATTAATCCTTTGTCAGTTTGCAAATATTTTCTCCCATTCTGAGGGTTGTCTTTTCGTCTTATCATTTCTTTTGCTGTGCAAACTTTTAAGTTTCATTAGGCCCCATTTGTTTATTTTTATTTTTATTTCCATTTCTCTAGGAGGTGGGTCAAAAAGAATCTTGCTGTGATTTATGTCATAGAGTGTTCTGCCTCTGTTTTTCTCTAAGAGTTTTATAGTGTCTGGCCTTACATGTAGGTCTTTAATCCACTTTGAGTTTATTTTTGTGTACGATGTTAGGGAGTGTTCTAATTTCATTCTTTTACATGTATGTAGCTGTCCAGTTTTCCCAGCACCACTTATTGAAAAAGTTGTCTTTTCTCCATGGTATATTCTTGCCTCCTTTATCAAAGATAAGGTGACCATATGTCTGTGGGTTTATCTCTGGGCTTTC
>NC_041220.1:46003851-46096219 GCF_002837175.3 Physeter macrocephalus | reverse complement strand
CTCTCTGTGTGTGTGTGTGTGTGTGTGTGTGTGTGTGTGTGTGTGTGTGTGTACGTACACACTACATTTTTTTTCCATACCTTGGCTATTGTAGATAATGCTGCAATGAACATGAGAGTGTATATATATATTCTTTCAAGTTACTAGTGTTGTTTTTTTCAGATATATACCCAGAAGTGGAATTGCTGGATCATATGGTAGTTCTATTTTTTTTAACATCTTTACTGGAGTATAATTGCTTTATAATGGTGGGTTAGTTTCTGCTTTTTGATTTACAAAGTGAATCAGCTATACATATACATATATCCCCATATCTCCGCCCTCTTGCGTCTCCCTCCCACCCTCCCTATCCCACCCCTCTAAGTGGACACGGAGCACCAAGCTGATCACCTTGTGCTATGCAGCTGCTTTGCACTAGCTATCGATTTTACATTTGGTAGTGTATATACGTGCATGCCACTCTCTCACTTCATCCCAGGTTACACTTCCCTCCCCGTGTCCTAAAGACCATTCTCTACGTCTGCATCTTTATTCCTGTCCTGCTCCTAGGTTCTTCAAAACCACTATTTTTTTTTTTTAAATTTTTAGATCCCATATATATATGTTAGCAGGCAGTATTTGTTTTTCTCTTTCTGCCTTACTTCACTCTGTATGACAGACTCTAGGTCCATCCACCTCACTACAAATAACTCAATTTTGTTTCTTTTTATGGCTGAGTAATATTCCATGTTATATATGTGCCACATCTTCTTTATCCATTCATCTGTTGATGGACACCTAGGTTGCTTCCATATCCTGGCTATTGTAAATAGTTCTGCACTGAACATTGTGGTGCATGTATCCTTTTGAAATATGGTTTTCTCAGGGTATATGCCCAGTAGTGGGATTGCTGGGTCATACGGTAGTTCTATTTTTAGTTTTTTAAGGAACCTCCATACTGTTCTCCATAGTGGCTGTATCAATTTACATTCCCACCAACAGTGCCAGAGGGTTCCTTTTTCTCCTCAACTTCTCCATAATTTATTGTTTGTAGATTTTTTGATGATGGCTATTCTTACTGGTGTGAGGTGATATCTCATTGTAGTTTTGATTTGCATTTCTCTAATGCATAGTGATGTTGAGAATCCTTTCATATGTTTGTTGGCAATCTGTATATCTTCTCTGGAGAAATGTCTATTTAGGTCTGTTGCCCATTTTTGGATTGGGTTGTTTTTGTGATATTGAGCTGCATGAGCTGCTTGTAAATTTTGGAGATTAATCCTTTGTCAGTTTGCAAATATTTTCTCCCATTCTGAGGGTTGTCTTTTCGTCTTATCATTTCTTTTGCTGTGCAAACTTTTAAGTTTCATTAGGCCCCATTTGTTTATTTTTATTTTTATTTCCATTTCTCTAGGAGGTGGGTCAAAAAGAATCTTGCTGTGATTTATGTCATAGAGTGTTCTGCCTCTGTTTTTCTCTAAGAGTTTTATAGTGTCTGGCCTTACATGTAGGTCTTTAATCCACTTTGAGTTTATTTTTGTGTACGATGTTAGGGAGTGTTCTAATTTCATTCTTTTACATGTATGTAGCTGTCCAGTTTTCCCAGCACCACTTATTGAAAAAGTTGTCTTTTCTCCATGGTATATTCTTGCCTCCTTTATCAAAGATAAGGTGACCATATGTCTGTGGGTTTATCTCTGGGCTTTCTATCCTGTTCCATTGATCTATATATCTGTTTTTGTGCCAGTACCATACTGTCTTGATTGCTGTAGGTTTGTAGTATAGTCTGAAGTCAGGAACCCTGAGTCCTCCAGCTCTGTATTTCTTTCTCAAGATTGCTTTGGCTATTCAGGGTCTTTTGTGTTTCCATAAAATTGTGAAATTTTTTGTTCTAGTTCAGTGGAAAGTGCCTTTGGCAGTTTGATAGGGATTGCAATGAATCTGTAGATTGCTTTGGGTAGTATAGTCATTTTCACAATGTTGATTCTTCCAATCCAAGAACATTGTATATCTCTCCATCTGTTGGTATCATCTTTAATTTCTTTCATCAGTGTCTTATAGTTCTGTGCATTAATTTTGTATCCTGCTACTTAACCAAATTCATTGATTAGCTCTAGTAGCTTTCTGGTAGATCTTTAGGATTCTCTACATATAGTATCATGTCATCTGCAAACAGTAACAATTTTAGTTCTTCTTTTCCAATTTTGATTCATTTCTTTTTCTTCTCTGATTGCTGTGGCTAAAACTTCCAAAACTGTGTTGAATAATAGTGGTGGTAATGGGCAACCTTGTTTTGTTCCTGATCTTAGTGGAAATGGTTTCAGTTTTTCACCGTATAGAATGATGTTGGCGGGCTTCCCTGGTGGCGCAGTGGTTGAGAATCTGCCTGCCAATGCAGGGGACACGGGTTCGAGCCCTGGTCTGGGAGGATCCCACATGCCACGGAGCAACTGGGCCCGTGAGCCACAATTACTGAGCCTGCGCGTCTGGAGCCTGTGCTCCGCAACAAGAGGCCGCGATAGTGAGAAGCCCGCACACCGCGATGAAGAGTGGCCCCCACTTGCCACAACTAGAGAAAGCCCTCGCACAGAAATGAAGACCCAACACAGCCATAAATAAATAAATAAATATTTAGAATGATGTTGGCTGTGGGTTTGTCATATATGGCCTTTATTATGTTGTGGTAAGTTCCTTCTCTGCCTACTTTCTGGGGCAGTTTTATCATAAATGGGTGTTGAATTTTGTTGAAAGCTTTTTCTGTATCTATTGGGATGATCATACGGTTTTTCTCCTTCAATTTGCTAATACGGTTCATCACATTGATTGATTTGTGTATACTGAAAAATCCTTTCATTCCTGGGATAAACCCCACTTGAACATGGTGTATGATCCTTTTAATGTGCTGTTGGATTCTGTTTGCTAGTATTTTGTTGAAGATTTTTGCATCTATGTTCATCAGTGATATTGGCCTGTAGTTTTCTTTCTTTGTGACGTCTTTGTCTGGTTTTGGTATCAGGGTGATGGTGGCCTCATAGAATGAGCTTGGTATCTGCTCCTGGGCATTTGTTTGTTGGAAGATTTTTAATCACAGTTTCAATTTCAGGGCTTGTGATTTTTGTGTTTTAATTTTCTATTTCTTCTTGGTGCAGTCTCAGATAGTTGCTCTTTTCTAAGAATTTTTCCATTTCTTCCAGGTTTTCCATTTTATTGGCCTATAATTGCTTGTAGTAATCTCTCATGATCCTTTGTATTTCTGCTGTGTTAGTTGTTACTTCTCCTTTTTCTTTAACACTGACTTTCACCAATGGACATATCATCCAAGATGAAAATAAATAAGGAAATACAAGCTTTAAATGACATTAAACAAGATGGACTTAACTGATATTTATAGGACATTCCATCACAAAACAACAGAATACACTTTCTTCTCAAGTGCTTTGGCACATTCTCCAGGATAGATCATATCTTGGTTCACAAATCAAGCCTTGGTTAATTTAAGAAAATTGAAATTGTATCAGGTATCTTTTCTGACCACAACACTATGAGACTAGATATCAATTACAGGAAAGTATCTGCACAAAATACAAACACATGGAGGCTAAACAATACATTATTATATAACCAAGAGATCACTGAAGAAATCAAAGAGGAAATCAAAAAATACCTAGAAACAAATGACAATGAAAACAGGATGAACCAAAATCTATGGGATTCAGCAAAAGTAGTTCTAAGAGGGAAGTTTATAGCAATACAATCCTACCTCAAGAAACAAGAAAATTCTCAAATAAACAACCTAACTTTACACCTAAAGCAATTAGAGAAAGAAGAACAAAAAAACCCCCAAAGTTAGCAGAAGGAAAGAAATCATAAAGATCAGATCAGAAATAAATGAAAAAGAAAGGAAGGAAACAATAGCAAAGATCAATAAAACTAAAACCTTGTTCTTTGAGAAGATAAAAAACATTGATAAACCATTAGCCAGACTCATCAAGAAAAAGAGAGAAGACTCAAATTAATAGAATTAGAAATGAAAAAGGTAGTTTTATTTTTACGATTTTAAGGAACCTGAATACTGTTTTCCATAGTGGCTGTGCCAATTTACATTCCCACCGACAGTGCACAAGGGTTCCCTTTTTGTCACATCTTGGACAACACTTGTTATTTCTTGTCTTTTTTGATAATAGCTGTTTTGATGAGTATGAGGTGATATCTCATTGTAGTTTTGATTTGCATTTCCCTGATGATTAGTGTTTTTGAGCATCTTTTTATGTACCTGTTGGCTATCTGCATGTCTTCTTTGGAAATATGTCTATTGAGATCTTCTGCCCACTTTTCTTTTTCTTTTTTTAATACATTTATTTTTTATTTATTTTTATTTTTGGCTGTGTTGGGTCTTTGTTGCTGTGTGTGGGCTGTCTCTAGTTGAGGCGAGTGGGGGTTTCTCTTTGTTGCGGTGTGCAGGCTTCTCATTGAGGTGGCTTCTCCTGTTGCAGAGCATGAGCTCTAGGTGTGTGGGCTTCAGTAGTAGTGGCTTGTGGGCTCTAGAGTTCAGGCTCAGTAGTTGTGGCACATGGGCTTAATTGTTCCACAGCCTGTGGGATCTTCACAGATCAGGGATCAAACCTGTGTCCCCTGCATTGGCAGGTGGATTCTTAACCACTGCACCACTAGGGAAGTCCCTTTGCCCATTTTTCAATCAGTTTGTTTTTCTGTTATTGAGTTATATGTGTTTATTATACATTTTGCATGTTAACTTGTTACTAGATATGTTGTTTGCAAATACTTTCTCCCATACAGTAGGTTGCCTTTTCACTTTGTTGATGGATTCCTTTGCTGTGCAGAAGCTTTTGATTTTGATATAGTTCCACTTGTGTTTTTTTGTTTTTCTTGCCTTTGCTTTTAGTGTCAAATCCAAAAAATCATCACCCAGACCTATGTCAATAAGCTTACCACCTATGTTTTCTTCTAGGGATTTTATGTTTTCAGGTCTTAAATTCAATTCTTTAATACATTTTGAGTTCATTTTTGTGTATTGTGTAAGTGGTCCAGTTTCATTCATTTGCATGGCTCTCCAATTGTCCCAATACCATTTATTGAAGAGACTGTAAATTCCCCATTGTATATTCTTGACTCCTTTGTTATGAATTAATTGACCATACACATGTGAGTTTATCTTGACGCTCTCTATTCTGTTCCATAGATGTGTGTGTGTTTTTATGCCAGTACCATACTGTTTTGATTACTATAGCTTTGTAATATAGTCTGAAATCAGGGCACATGATGCCTCCAGATTTGTTCTTCTTTCTCAAGATTGTTTTGGCTATTCAGGTTTTTTTTTGGTTCCATACAAGTTTTAGAATTATTTGTTCTATTTCTATTTTATGCAGTTGTAAAGGTAATTGTTTTCTTAATTGTTCTTTGTGATAGTTCATTATTAATGTATAGAAACACAATAGAATTCTGTACATTGTTTTTGTATCCTGCAACTTCACTGAATTCATGTGTTAGTTCTAACTAATTCGTTCTTTGGTGGAGTCTTTAGGGTTTTCTATATAATACCATGTCATCTGCCAAGAATGACAGTTTTACTTCTTCTTTTCTAATTTGGATGTCTTTTATTTCATTTTCTTGCCTAATTGCTCTGCCTTGGACTTTCAGTACTGTGTTGAATAAAATAGTAAGAGTGGGAATTCTTATCTTACTCCTGATCTCAGAGGAAAAGTGTAAGCTTTTCACCATTAAGTATGATGTTAGATCTGGGTTTGTCACATATGAACTTTATTAGGTACAGTTCTTCTATTATAAAATTTTATCATAAATCACTGTTGAGTTTTGTCAAATGCTTTTTTTCTATATCGGTTGAGATGATCATGTAATTTTTATTCATTTTGTTAATGTGGTGTATCACATTTTTGTGGATTTCTGAACCATCCTTGAATCCCTGGAATAAATCCCATTTAATCATTATGTGTGATCCTTTAAATGTATTGTTGAATTTGGTTGCTAATATTTTGTTGAAGATTTTTGCATCTATGTTTTTCAGGGATATTGGTCAGTAATTTTCTTTACTTGTGGCATCATTGTCTGATTTTACCATCGGGGTAATACTGTTTTTGTGAAATGTGTTTGGAAGTATATGCTTGTTTGTTGGGAGGTTTTTCAATCTCCTTACTATTGATCAGTTAGTCAAGATATTCAATTTCTTTGTGATTCTATCTTGTAGATTATGTTTCTAGGATTTCATTCATTTCTTCCAGATTGTCAAATTTATTAGTGTATAATTGTTCATAGTAGTCTCTTATGTCCTTTGTAAATCTGTGGTAATCAGTTGTAATTATCTATATCTGATTTTAATTATCTTAATCCTCTTTCTTGGTCTAGTTAAAGTTTTATAAATTTTGTTTATCTTGTCAAAGATCCTGCTCTTAGTTTCATTGATCTTTCTATTGTCTTTTTCATATCTATATTTCATTTATTTTCACTCTGATGATTATTTCCTACCTTCTACTCACCTGGGGCTTTGCTGTTCTTTTTCTATTTCCTTGAGACATAAGTCAGTTTTTTTATTTTCAAATATTTCTATTTCTTGATGGAGCCATTTTCCACTATGACCTTCCTTCTTAGAACTGCTTTTGCTGCATCTCCCAAGTTTTGTTATGTTGTATTTCCATTTTCATTTCTCTCAAGGTATTTTTTAAAAATTTCTCTTTTGATTTCTTCATTGACTTATTGGTTGTTCAATAACATGTTGTTAATCTCAACATATTTGTGAATTTTCCAGTTTTCTTCTTGTAATTGATCTCTAGTTGCATACCACTGTGGTTGGAAAAGATGCTTGATATGTTTTCAATCTTCTTCAGTTTATCAAGACTTGTTTTGTGGCCTAACAAATGACCTATCTTCCTGAATGTTCCATGTACACTTGAAAACAATGTGTATTCTTTTACTTTTGGATGGAACATTCTATTATACAGTTGACCCTTGGATGATACAAGTTTGAACTTGGCAGGTACTCTTATACATAGGGTTTTTTCCACAAATACTTCAATACTACATGATCTACAGTTGGTTGACTCCACAGATGTGGAACTGCAGAAATGGAGGGATGGCTGTAAATTTTATAACAGATTTTCAACTGTGTGTGTGGGGTCAGCATCCCTAATCCTCACATTGTTGAATTGTCAAATCTATATCTGTTAAGTGTTGTTTAAAGCTGATGTTTCCTTATTGATTTTCTCTCTGAATAATCTATCCAATGATGTACATGGGTTATTAAAGTCCCCTATTATTATTGTATTGCTATTTCTCCCTTTATGTCCATTAATATTTGCTTCATGTATATTGGTACTCCTATGTTGGGTGCACATACATTTATAAATATATCTTCTTGATGGATTGACCCCTTTATTATTATATAATGCCCTTCTTTGTTCTTTATTACAGTCTTTGTTTTAAAGTCTCTTTGGCCTGATGTAAGTATAGCTACTCCAGCTTTTTCTGGTTTCCATTTACATAGAACATCTTTTACCATTCCTCACTTTCAGCCTGTGTGTGTCCTTATAACTGGAGTGAATCTCTTGTAGGCAGTATATAGATGTGTCTAGTTTTTCAATCCATTTTATGTCTTTTAATTGGAGAATTTAATCCATTTATATTTAAAGTAATTATTGATATGTACTTATGGCCATTGGAAAAAAAAATGTTTTCTGGCTGTTTTGTAGTTCCTCTCAGTTCCTTTCTTCACTTATTCTATTCCTTTGAGGTTTGATAACTTTCTTTAGTGGTGTGCTTTCATTTTCTTTTGTACATAGATACTAACATATTTACTACAAACATATCTACTACATGTTTTTCTCTTTGGTTACAACAAGGTGTATATATAAAAACTTATATTTATAATAGTCTATTTTAAATTGATGACAACTAAAGTTTGAATGCATTCTAATGCTCTATATTTTTAACCTCTCCTCTATATTTTATGCTTTGATGTCACATTTTACATTTTACATCTTTTTATCTTGTGTATCCCTTAAGTAATTATTGTAGTCAGTTATTTTTACTACTTTTGTGTTTTAATATTCATACTAGCTTTATAAGTGAATTTAACCACTACTTTTACTATATATTAACTTTTAGTAGTGAGATTTCATGTTTTATTGTTCCCAATTAGTGCTCTTTATTTTCAACTTAAAGAAGTCCCTTTAACATTTCTTAAGAGGCTTGTTAATTGTGATGAACACCTTTATTTTTTGCTTGTCCATAAAACTCTTTATAACTCATTCAATTCTGAATGATAACTTTGCCAGGTGGATAGAGTATTCTTGGTTAGAAGTTTGTTTTTTTCCCTAATATATTGTGGTTTTTTGTTTGTTTTTGTGCTACTCTCTTTTGGCCTGCAAAGTTTGTGTTAAAAAAAATCTGCTGAGAGTCTTTTTGGGGTCCCCTTGTATACAACAAGTTGTCTCTTGCTGCTTTTAACATTCTCTCCTTATCTTTAAATTTTGATAATTTAATTATAATGTGTCTTGTTTGGGCCTCTTTGAGTTCATCTTGTTTGGAACTCTCTGAACTTCCTGGATCTGGCTGTTTATTTCTTTCCCCAGATTTGGGAAGTTTTTAGCCATTATTTCTTCAAATAAGATTTCTGTCTATTCCTCTCTCTTTTCTTCTTCTGGGGCCCCTGTGATGCAAATGTTCATCTGCTTGATGTTTTCCCATAGTCCCTTAAGCTATCTTCACTTTTTTCATTCCTTTTTTTCTTTTTGCTGCTCTGGTTTGGTGAGTTCCAGTGCCCTGTTTTTGAGTTCATTTATCTTTTAGTCTACTTCAACTAGTCTGCTGTTGAACTCGTGTAGTGTTTTTTCAGTTGTTATCGTATTCTTCAGCTTGATGATTTCTATTTAGTACTTTCTTATATTTTTAATCTCTCTGTTGAAGTTCTACTGTGTTCATCTATTCTCCCCAATTCAGGGAGCATCTTTATGACCATTACTTTGAACTCTTTATCAGTTGAATTACTCTTCTCCATTTCATTAAGGTTTTTTTTTTTAATTCCCTTACATTTTATCTTGGAGACTTATTTGGAACATATTCCTGTTTCTTCATTTTGCTTCACTATCTGTGTTAGTTTCTATACATAAGATAGAACAGTCAACTCTCCCAGTCTTGTACTAGGAGATGAAATTTATTGTTCAACCCTGTCCTGACTCTTGGTTGTCTCAAACTTTTGTGATTTTCAAAGCAGCCCATTTTATTTTTCATGGCCCCCAGTAGTTGAGGGTGTGCTAAGACCCATCAGTGTCCCAAAGGAAGGATCTCACTTAACACTAGATTCGGGCTGACTGGGAGCCACATCATCAGGCAGCTACTTTTATAGTATATAAATATATATAGTCCTATGAGACTGTAAGGATAAAACTTGCTGGCTACCAGTGCCAGGCTATCTAGGTGTGTCCTCTGTATGAAGTAGCAAAAATTGGGGCTCCAGATGAGTATATAAGCTCATTTCTAGGAGATACCAGTGAGTGCTAATGAGGCAGAGGGAGAGTGCAAATATGGTGTGTATGGCTTACCTTCCTTCAGGGCACATTTGTAGGCTACTAGACGTGTGCCAGTCCTGAAGTCTGCCCCTCAGACTGAAGCTCTAGGATGAACAAAATCCTCTTTCACAGAAAGAGATGGGAGTTTGTTTCCGTCTTCTTTCTGTGCAGTGTCTTAAGGATATAACCTGCCAAAAATTCTCTCTAATTGCTACAGTTCTCTGCAACCCAGGAAATCAAACTCTCCTGACCACAGCCAGGCAATCAAGGGACATTCCCTGGGCAGCAGGCACAGAGACCAGGATATTAGAAATAAAAACCAGGGCACCAGATGTGTGTAAAACCTCCCCTCCAAGAGATACTGGTGCTATGAAGTGTGATAGGGAGAATGCAATGATAGCCTCTGATGAGGAAAAAGAAAGAGTAAAACAGAAAAGATGGTGCTCACCAGCTTTAGCAATGTGTAAGGAGAGTGCAGAAATGGTGCCTGCCAGCACTTCTGTCCCTGGAGAGTATCCCAACAGGCCACTGTCCCTCCAACTGATGCTTTATGATTAGCAAATGAATCTCTTTCACATAAAGTCTTAGTGATTTTTAAATGGCTGCTTCTGCATTGGGCCTTGGGTTTGGTGTGTCTGCATGCCCTTTAAGAGGCATTTCTTAGTTTGCTACAACCCTTTGGGTCTTGGTAATATGGGTTTCATTGGTTTTTAAAGCCAGATGTTTTGAGGACTCATCTCTGGACCCTATATAGTGAATTTGAAGGGATACAACTCTTGTCCCTTGATGAATAACAGTATATGAGTTACCAATAGAAACCAAACTGGTTTATAGTCACGTGTGTACACAAATATTGAATAGATACAAAATCTATTTCATATTATTGAGCCCATAGGAAATGAGAGTGAAAAGGGAGAGTTTAGAAGTTTTTGTGCTTCATAAAATGGATGAGCATGTCATTGAGAGATTAACTGTCCTTAGAAATTAGATGAAATGTTAGCATGAGGTAGAATGGCAAGTACTTTCACTATCTTGTTTATTATCATGGTTCCACACTCTTCTCATAGTTAGGGCTGGGAAGTTAATTATTTAATGGTTGAATGAATAAGGAAAGACCCATATACTGATTTAAGGAGAAATTCCGTCTGGAGTAAAAGAGCCAAATATTCACAGCACAGGACTGGGAAGATAAGAATTGGGATTCTTGCCAAGCAATTGATATCAATGAAATCTGAATGGGTAAAAATCTAGCAGATTTCCAGAGTGTAATGATGGAGTGCTGGGAACAGGTTATTTATAGAGATCTGGATAGGTTTGCAGACATCATAAATGTCTTACAAGGTTTAGATCATTCAGCAAATGGCAATTTATAATAAAGTTAGACTCAGAATTTAAATTTGCTAGAGGTTTTGTGAGTATAGTTGATGGAGTAAGAAAGGGCCAGCTTTGCCACTTTCTGTCAGTGCCACTCTGGATAAGTTGTTACTTTTTTTACTATTATTCTGAAAAATAACATTAATAAAATACTTCACAGTAACATGAAAGTTAAATAAAATATCAATTAAAACAATGCTAGTAAATATAAAATGTTTATTAGAGACTTATTAGAAGAAAGAAGAGGAAGAGAAGCAAGAGAATAAGACCAAGCTGGGAGTCAGTGATGATGGAATTGAATACTGGACAGATTATCACTACAATAATTTAGATTTAGAACCAACAAAAGGATCCAAGTCATTAAGGTAGCAGGTGTAATCTTGTTCACAAGAGTAGGACAGACGCTCATATATTGGAGTGGGCTCAAGATATCAGAGCTGGAAATACCACCAATTTTGACTTGGTTCTGAGTCACCTAAACATTAAGGTATATATAAATGCCTCTGGATTTTTCTAAATTGGAAAAAAAAGAGCTCTAGCAAACACCAGCTGTGGGTACTGAGGATCCCAAAAGTACAGATCCTGGCAAATTATATGACCAAAGATAAGAACTACTGTGAAAGACATGTCTATTTTAGTTTCTCCAGGTAATCCCCTTGTGAAAATTCTGTTGGGCATGCTAATAACTAAGGTGGTAGCAGAGCTTTTAACAGAGTTAGAACTCAAGGCAGATTTTATAAACAAAAGCTGATTCCAAACACAAGTTCATGGCCCATTGTCATAGTCAGAATATCATGAGTATAATCTGTGGTATCCAAGGAACTCCCCTGATCTTTATAGCATGGGCTTCCATGAGTGTTTATTATAGTCTGTAAAGTTTGCCTTCAGTGACGGATTTGCAAATTTATTTGTATTTGATATCTATATTTAAAATTGTCATACATTTTCTATTTTTAATGCTTTGTTTAGCTATGTCTCCTCTCAAATCTTCTGTTACACACACAAGGCTATTTGCAAGCACATAAAGTGATTCAGTAATTGACCATTCATTAACAGGAGATCAGTCATATTTATCATGCTGGATGCTGTTTCTACTTAAGTGGGATGCAATTTTGGCCACTCATGAAAAAGGAATTATATGTGTTCTTCGATTCGTCTGCTTCTTCAAGCTTCTCTGCATTAGTGATCACATTTAGATCACTAATGCAGAAAGTATTCCTTTTGTGAATTTACCATATAAATATATTTAAATACTCATATAATTATTAACTGTATATATTATAATATCGACATTATAAAATAAGAGATAGTAACATGGGTATTGAAGCCATGTTGATTTGTGTAACGATCTCGGCTTAGCTGCCTATTAGTCCAGAGATCAATTTTTTTCATGTTTAAAATTAACATAATGCTCAACTTAAGACTGATATGAAAAGTGAATATGATAAAACCTATACAATTTTTAGTTTAGTGCCTATTCAATAAAATGCAGTAAATAAATAATATATATATGTATATTTATCTTCATTAGAATTGGGGTAGTAAAATGGACTTCTAAGCATCAGACAACTACTATAGGATTAAGTAAAATAAGACTTTTCATACTACACTTGATTATCTATTGCTACACCAGAGTTGAGCTTCATCCCTGATATTTAGACAACATTTATCACTCAATGTCAGATTAATTTTGCCCTTTGGAATTCTAAATAGACAAATGTGTACGTCAGTCACATTTATGGAAATATTGTGTGTGGTCAGTTATAAAATGGTCACACAGGTAAACCCTATTAATTAGTATAATCTCAGTACTATGAAGAAGATTTTTTTTTTGGATTATAGAAAATATTTTAATATTAAATTTAAAACATTTTCATATCTATATATAATTTGTATTGAAAAATATCTTTATATGCTTTACATTTTCAACTTTGATCCTCAGTTTTTAAATACATGTATAAATACACATACATGTATATATTGCATATAAATAATGTTAATTTTTAAAATTCATTTTATGTGTATTCCAATATAGAAATATCAAATATTTTTAAAATAGAGAAATAGATTGATAAAATTATTATTCAAAGAGTGTTATTAACCACATATGTCTATAAGAAAAATATGGAGTCCACAAATCTCTTTGATTTTTAACTATTACTATCAAGCTTGATAACAGTAATTACAATATAGTATAACTCTAATTTTGTATAAATGTTTGGGATATCAGCATTCATAACATCAAAATAACTCTTCAACACAATTCTTTAAATTAGATATTTCCATGTCAGCTATAAGTATTTCAGGAAATACCTTATTTGGAAATTCTTCACATCATATAATAATATTAACTCTTCAATATATTCATGAGTTGAAAAATCTCCAGTATCATCTACAATATCAATGACACAGATGATATAAAATTAACAATAATAAGAAAAAAGTTTTAGAAGAAAATGTCCCCCAATATACATTTAATTCTCACTAATTAAACTTTAAAAAAACTTTTGAAACGCTTAAAATGTTTCTTTATAATTTTGAGATCTTGGAAGCTCAAAATTCGAATAAAAATTATTAAGTAATTTACTAGAAGCTGCCAAGCATTTTCAACAGTTAAAGAAGAAAAACTTTCATTATTTGTGGATGATATAGCCCCTAGGAAAGTTCCTTTTAAGAAACATGTTACTAGAACATTTCTTTTAATTACTTGTTGCTGTGCCCAAAGGGTTACTGAAATCATTAAACATCTTATTTTTTGCTTTATTCATAAGACATCTAGATATAGAGAAACCACCAGAATTCTATTTTAGGTCTGATAGCATGTTGAGTCATTTCTCTCATTTTAGTTGCTTGCCACAAGATATCTTGGAATAATACAGCAAAATCATGATGAATCTCTTTGAATAAATATTTATGAGACGAGAAATAAGTGAAGATAATGTTCATTCAAGTGTCAATAGCAATGGAACATACATGGTGGTAGTTTAAAATGTATTAGGTAATCATAAGGATACATTTTCCCTTAATACACTTCAATTGAATATTAGGATTAGAATTAGAGCAGAGTGTAATGTAACAAAATTATTGGCTGTATGCAAAAATAGTGGGTCACTTTCATCATTTTTCTTCACTAATTTTGAAGTTCCTTATCAAGTACATTTACAGGTTATTTTAAAAAGATAGAGAAACAACTAATAAATGTATAAAAGAATGCTTGAATCAGTCTATCTTTATAGCATAGTGTGAGGAAATCAGTACTAAATAGCAATATTTTACCAATAATTAATCCTCTAAATTATTGTTAATGACTACCAACTTTTTCAGTAGTTAGAGGGACTCTTAAGATAACCCAAATAGTTTATTTTTGAGAAACTCTGGAAGAGATAGTTGAAGTGATGGGCCTTGAAAGTAAAAATGATTCTTGCTTGCTAATTGCTATAAAAATCCTCTTTCATTCTCCTATTGGAAGTTGATGCAGATAAAGCTTCAGAGATTATTCTATTATTTTGAATATTAATTACATTGTTCCACTGCCACATTTCTAGATCCAAAGTTTAACAGCATATCTTTCTTTTGAAGTGATTATGTAAAGAAATGAGTGTATGTAAAAATATGATTAAAAAAGTTTGGTCAGCTTCAGAAATAGTCAAATTTGTATTCTTCTATCATTGCATAAATCTTCAGTTTGTATTAAAGGAACTTGAATATCATCATCATCCTTATCAAATTTTCAAGTCCAGGGATTGAAAAATAGTCTTTATCTTAGCTTTTACTAGGGAAGATAAATGTACTAACTTGTTACCAGAATTCTTTCAACAAAATCTTTTACAAGATAAAATAAGCCAAACTATGCCTTGCTCTTATACCAACAGAAAATGAACATTAACTACTGTTTACAGCACAGATATACAATGAAATGACAACTGACAGAATCAAGCAGATTGCTGCACTGAAAGACTATTGTTCATGTACAACAGGTTCAAATTTTTAAAAATCTGTCTACCAAAGCTTTAGTAATAAAATTGTAATATTATTATCTCAAATTAAATTTTAGATGTATGTTTGTATCTCACTAATTTAATCTACTCTGTTGATATAAAGACAATGATAGGTAATTGACTTTCACCTTTAAACACATAAACTCTGGCCAAAATGTATATTTGGTATCCTTCTACAAGTGCAGCATCTTATTAAAACCTCCACTATTTTTTTCCTAAAGTACTACATCTCTCCTCTGCTGATACACAAAATCTGTATAATTTTGGATATCAGGCTGATTTATTCATAATGGGAAAGTGGAAATGACCAAGTACTAAAATATCTAGAAAAGTCAGGATCCTGCTGTGCTTAAAGGAAAAATACCACAACATACTCAGAACTCACAAAAGACAGATATTTTTTTTTCAGATCTTAAGCCAAAGGTGAAGCAAAGCATGCACTGGCAACCTGATCGCTTTCAAAGGTGCTAAAGGCTTAAGAACATGTATAATTATTTTACCACTTAGTTACAAATTATGAGGTCTATACCAGGTGACCTTGAAAATCATCTTGGATTGTTTTGATCAAAGTAATTGTTCATGAATAAAACTGAGAACAATTTAAGTTGGATTTGTTTATTTTATGTTTTAACTTTCTCACTAGTATTCAGAAAGAATAATTATAAAATTAATAATTAACATTGCTGATCTGCTCTATCTACAAATGGCTGTATTCAGTTTTGGATTGAAAGTTACCTAGAATTTGATAAACCCAAAGAATATATAATAGAAGAATTATTCATACCTTTCATCCATCTGTAAACTGAATGGTACTTGTTGGATGTCCTAGCATGGAAAAGGCTATGTGGCTTATTATATAATTCATAATGGTGAATTAAATTATAATATCTCAATATTTACTAAGAATGAAGGGTGTTCTTTCTGGGAAAGAAAAATTTGGTATTAAAATACTTTTATCAGTCAAAAAAACTAATAAAATTACCAAATATTTTTATTTACATATAGATTTTACTCAAGCTTATTTCATGTTCAATATGAGTTTAGTCAAGTTCTTTTCTGACCTATCGTCATCTGTTTAGACAACCTTTGCTTCTTTGCCATGTGTTGTTTGCATTGTCTGTAGTGATTTAGTGATTACACACACACATGATAACTCTCATGTTCAGAGGATTTTTTAAAAAGCAAACCATCCCTACTTTAAGACATTCTTCATTATTATTATAGTAGCAGTAGATTCATTATTCTAAATAAAATTAAGTAGGATAAATCAGAAATAAGTAAGAAGGAACTGAAAAGAGAAGATAGAGCTAAAACTAAGTTTATGATAGGAGTGGGATATAGTTTTCAGTTACTTTTTATATTTTTAATAATGCAACTTTGAATAATTATAGAAGCATATATAAAGCACACTAAGCTCTTGGAATCTTTATCTTGTTCAAGGAGACAAATCTTTAAAGATGTATAAGATCAAAGAAAGGATCTATGTATTTGATATATATGGATTTTGCTTATACTGTCCATTGTGTTCTAAAATAGAGTTAACTGGATAATTCAGATGATGGAGCTAAACTTCTCTAATCTTAATTACCAGGAGAAATGTTAATTCTTGTGCATATGTGAAAGTAGAAGGAGTAATTATATCAGTATCCTAGTCATGGAAGTAAGTTATTTATGGTTATATCTTTGATATCCAAGTTATTTTGCATCTGTGGGAACAGAACTATATGAATTGGAGATGATAATACTAAAAAACGCTACAATAGGTTTCTACAGATTCTAAGATTTATAGAATACATACCCATACTTCAGGACTGTGGGGATTTTTTTCCTTGCAAAGGAGAGTAAATAGTATTTAGAGTTTGATATTGACATTCTTAATTACAAATTTTCTTCTGTTGTCCATTATAGGATATCTCATCTTGCTTTAAATATATTATTCAATTTTATACTCCTTAGATGAAAAACTTTCAATCCACAATCTACATACTAACCTCTTCTCTAATTTACTCATCTCAGAAATTGGTACCACTATCTAACCAGTTGCTCAAATAAAATATTGAGTCATTTTTTGATTTACAAATTAGTGTCTCCAAATTTGACCTTTTTTCTGAACTCTAAACCAGTGCTGTCCAATTGAAACTTCTGTAGTGGCAAACTTATTCTATATCTGTACTATCCAATATGATAGCTAACTACCCATGTTCCTATTTAGCTTTTTAAAATGCAGCTAGTGTAAATGAGGAACTGAATTTTTAATTTTATTTAATTAAAATTAATCTAAATTTAAATATTCACATGTGGCTAGTAGTGACCATATTGGATAGTGTAGCTCTAGACATATAAACCAATTAGCTAATTTATGTCTTTTTTGGATATGCTATAAGAATCTCAAATTTAATATACTGGATTCAGGGCTCTGATTTTTTAGGCCTACACACAGACTTGATCTCTCTCACTTTTCCATGTAAAATTTGTCATTGTCACTCTTTATCTCTTCATTTACATTACTAAAATTTGATGGCACTATCACTCCATTATTTTATACTCTATTATTTAGTAGGTTATGTATCTTTGCTCTGTTTCCTTGATTATAATGTAAGAAACATGAAGAAGGGATTTTACCCATCTTTATCACCGCTCTATCCAGAATCTAGAATAGTGTTATATAGTAATCCTTCAATATCTCATGAATAAATGAATGAAAAACATGCATTTTAAAAGGAAGAATCACAATACTAGAGCCATAGACCAACAATGCTGAGATTAGAAAGCAAGATCTTTGTAGCTAGACATTAATTATTATTGGATCTGCCTTTTATGAGTAATCTATCCTCAAGAAAGTGACTGATTTAGCCTCAGTTCCCTCTTATGTATACATAGATTATAAGAATACCTACTTTAGAAAGTTATTACAGTGCCAGAATGATACAAAACTTGTGTATGGCATATAGTCAATGTGTTGGCTATAATAAGAATAGAAATAATAATTGTTATTTCAGTGTTAACTTTGATGTGATAGATATACTTAGCCAAGTTTCTTACATTTTCTGGGATCTGTTTAGGCATCTGCTCCATGAGCAGTTGAATATTTCGATACCCATTTTTAGAACAAGCAAACCTCCACAATTCTGAAGATGAATTCATTCTCTAGTGAGTATTTCAAATGAACTAAAAGTGTGCTAAATATGAACATAAAATAAAACACATGCTTTTCTTCCCCCTATTCAATATCTTTATTATATATCAGTATTATAGGAAATCAACATCTACTTCCTCAGTTCAAAATGCCTCAAGGGATCACAATAGTGACCATTTAAAGTAACTTATTACTGTATATGTTCACTTTACTGTGTTCAAATTTCAGACTATTGGCATTATCCAGTTTTCCTTAAGATTTTATCATATTTTGCCTTTTGAAAATTTTGTCTTCTTAAGAGATTTAACTTACAAAAGAAAAATACAGGAAGACATAATGGTGTATAAGTTCACTCTGGAAGAAACTTTAATGTTATTTAATGATTTTAATAGGCATTTTTATAAGCAGCACAACAGTGCCAATAGATCATGAAATTCTGATGCACAATATGTGTTACATTCAGAAAACAATGAAAGGAAAGTACACTTGGAGGAAAAAAGATAGTGGCTTCACTTTGGACTGAGCAGTAGAAACCGTAACCACTGCACATGTCCATTAATCATCAAGTTACAGGAGCAGGACCTGGCAGTTGGGTAGAATGGACAATTTGCATTAAAAACCTGTCAATTTAAAATGCAATAAAACCAAAGAAAATCAATAATAATACATTTAAATTCAAACAGTCATCACAGCCCTGCAATAGCAATCAGTCATATTTACCAAAAGGCCTCGTATATAATAATCCTCCTGATCCCTATATAATTACTAGCTTTGCCTCTTGAATTATCAACAGCTCTCATGGCTTATTGCTTCATACTTGCTTAATAAGCACCTGCAATCAATAATCTTGCCACAGAGTAAAAGGCAACCAGCCAGCCAGGCCCAGGGTGTAAATGCTGCAGAGGTCATCATTACATCGGTGTGAATGACAAGGAGGTGGCTGTGCTAATGGGAGAGGCATGCAGTAAAGAGGTAATTTAGGAAATCTGCTTGCTGGAATGTGTGGGTCTTACCAGGCTGGTGGTGTCTTAGCTATGGGGAACAGTCACCCTTGAAAACATATCTTCAAATGCCTCCCAAGATGTGCTTTCACAGTGATCATCATCTCCAGCAGCTGCTTCTGTATCTTGCTTTCAACATAACACATTCAATTTGCCTGAAGTGCTTTTAATATGACTGAAAAAGCAAACAGTTATGTTCTTTATTCACATGGTATATGATGGAGAACAGGAATTTATATGCAAATTTGAGTATTAGTGACACTTTGATGACAAGAGTTTAAGGACCAAGTGCAGCTGTCAAAAATGTTTGAAAACCCCTATTAATGTTATTCACATGAAAAGTAAAATTGAAGATACCAATGGAGAAAGTGTGTTGTATGGATAACAACATCATATTGCTTGTTTTATTGTCTGTTGAGTTCTAAAGATGCCCATGTTTTTGCAAAAGGAACAATTGGAAACCCCATCATCAGGACAACACCATTTAAGGTTTAACCTTGTAAATATTAACTATGCTCATTGTTGCTATTATTTAAAATTCACCATTTATCCATAACTTAGGAGACTTTACAAAATACATAAAAAAGTAGTGTTTTTGCTCCCACAGTATTTGTATAATATTAAATGGATAATACAGGAAAGTAATCACTTTAAAAATATGGCTCAGAAGTGCTTATTTATATACATATTTAGAAGTGAAATTATAGATCCACTGAGGTTTTTTTTTTTTTTTTTTTTTTGCGGTACTTGGGCCTCTCACTGTTGTGGCCCCTCCCGTTGCGGAGCACAGGCTCCGGACGCTCGGGCTCAGCGGCCATGGCTCACGGGCCCAGCCACTCGGCGGCATGTGGGATCTTCCCGGACCGGGGCACGAACCCGTGTCCCCTGCATCGGCAGGCAGACTCGCAACCACTGCGCCACCAGGGAAGCCCACTGAGTTATATTTTAAATGAGTTTTAGCATAGTTCAATACTGTAAAATGTGTTGCCTAGTACATTATGAGAAAGTACCCCAGGTATTAGGTGGGATTTCTTTCAGGGCTCATTACCCATCAGAGGAGTGATATCTTACAGGCCTGCTCCGAAGATCTCCTCAAGCCCCTACTGGAGCCTTTACCAAAGAAGGACTGAGTGTGATAACCTTTTCAGGAGGCAGAGGATTGAAGAGTGGGGGAGGGTTGCCATTAGAACATTCTGTGAGAACTTTGACTCATCCAGATCCATTGTTTTTCTAACACATCATGTATATTTCCTGCTTTTACATCTCTACTCACTGCTTACTCCCTTGACTGGAATTTTCCTCTGTTTCCATCCTCACTGATTTTACCTGACTATGTATCTCAACTAACAGAACCTCTCTCCACCCCTGACTTATTGTAATATACATTCTTTTGAAAATCTTGACACATTTTAATTTACTTATTCATATATAAATATATCATACATATATCATGTAGCACTAATATATAGATAATATATCATGTGTATATATCCCATATCATTATATATATTTCTTCCAGATTCCCCGCAAATCTTTAAGCTCCTCAAAGATGACAGCAGAGCACAATACCTTGCAAATAGAGGGTATAACATAAATATTTTTTAATACACATAGAATAAGAAATCTAATTAGTGGGTTGGTACATGCCAGATCTCTATTATAGAAGTATATGTATAACCATATAAAGGGGGGAGACATATTTTTGGGGCTGTGAGGAGAAAACTTCAGAGCAAATCTTATCATTCACTTCATCTCCTTACATAACATATTATTCAGTCCCTATGCAGTGAAGGATCTATTCTTTACAAAGGATTAATATATGCACATGGCTTTTTTTGTCTGCTTTCACTTAGCATAATGCTTTCGAAGTTCATCCCTGTTGTGGCATGTATTGGTATTTGATTTCCTTTTTAGGGCTGAATAATGAATAATATCTCACTGTATGGATAGACCAAATTTCATTTACCCAGTTATCATTTGATGGGCATTTGAGTTATCTCCACTTTGGGGTATTATGAATAATGCTTTTATGAACAGTTATGGAGAAGTTTTTTGAATGCACATATGTTTTAAATCTCTTGGACACACAATTAAGAGCAGAATTGTTGGGTCACATAGAACTCTATTTAAATTTTTGAGGAAAGGCCAGAGAGTTTTCCCAGTTGCTGCTCCATTTTACATTTCAATAAGCAGTGTGTGAGAGTTCCATTCACTCTGCATCCCAGCCAACATTTGTTATTGCCTATGTTTTTTATTAAAGCCATTCTAGTGGGTATAAATTGCTATCTCTTTATGGGATCTCTTTTAGAGACTTACATTTCTCTAATAACTAATGATGTTCAACATCTTTTCATCTGCTTTTTGGTCATCTTCCTTGGATAAATGAAGAAATACATTGTTTTTAATTAGGTTGTCTTTTAATTGCTGAGTTATAAGAATTCTTTAAATGGTCCTGGATACTAAACCTTTATTAGATATATATTTACAAAATTATATGGAATTCTGTGTATTGTCTTTTCACTTTCTTGATAGTGTCATTTGAAAGACAAAATTACATTTATCTCTTTTTCTTTGTGCTTTTTCTGTCATGTCTGAGAAACCATTGTTTAATCAAAAGTTACAAAGATTTACACTTAATTTTTTCTTTTAAGAGCTTTATAATTTTAGCCCTTACATTTATGGCTTTCATCCACATTGAGTTAAAATTTGTATATGGTGTAAAGCATACACTCAGATTGCTTCTTTTGAATGTGGATATCCATTTCTCCAGCACCATTTGTTGAAGAAGACTATTCTTATTGAATGGTCTTAGCAATTTTGTTGAAAATCGATTGACCATAGATGTATGACTTTATTTTTAAATTCTCAATTCAGTTTAATTGAACTATGTTTATCTTTATTCCAGTAGAATAAAGTCATCATTACTATGGCTTGGTAGTAAGTTTTGAAATAAAGAAGCCTTAATCCTCAAACTTTGTTCTTTTCCAAGTTTGTTTAGTTAGCTATTGGGAGTTTCTTGCATTTTCACATGAATTTTTGAATCACCTTGTCAATTTTTACAAAAAGGCCACCTGAAATTCTGATAGAGTGCAATGAATTTGTAGATCAATTTAGGAGTATGATCCTCTTAACAACAGTAACTCTTCCAATCAGTGAACATGGGATGTCTTTCCATTCATTTAGATCTTTAATTTTTTTCAGTGTCATTTTATAGTTTTCAGTATACAAATCTTATACTTTTTGGTTAAATTTATCCTATGTAATTTATTGCTTTTGATGCTAATGTAAAATGGATTGTTTTTTTAATTTCATTTTATGGTTGTTCATTGCTAATATATAGAAATACAATTAACTTTTATACTTTGATCTTGTATCCTTTAAGCCTAAAGAACTCATTTACTAGCTCTAAGTTTGTATGTGAGTGTTTGTGTGTGTGTGTGTAGGTTTGCATGTTTGTGTTGTATATGAATTTCTTAGGAATTTCAATACATAATATCACATAATCTACAAAAAGAAATAATTTTACTTCTTTCTTTTTAATCTAAATGCCTTTTTTTTTCCCTTCCCAATTTTCCTGGCAAGAATCTTAGTATGACATTGAATACGATTAGTGACAGCAGATATTTCTGTCTCATCCTTAATTTTATAAGGAAAGCTTTCAGTTGTTCATCATTAATTATGCTGTTAACTGTGGTGTTTTTTGGTAGATGATCTCTATCAGGATGAGGATGTTGCCTTGTATATGTAGTTTGATGAGTGTGCGTTTTAATCATCAAAGAGTGCTAGAATTTGTCAATTGCTTTTTCTTTAACAATACAGATGGTCCTGTTGTCTTTTATTATATTAATATATATAGTACCTTTTTAAAAGAATTTTTACTGGAGTATATGTGATTTACAATGTTGTTAGTTTCAGGTGTACAGCAGAGTGAATCAGTTATACATATACATATAATCACTCTTTTATAGATGTTTTTTTCTTTATTTTTTTGGCTGCATTGGTCTTAGTTGCAGCATGCAGGATCTTTCGTTGTGGTGCACAGTCTCTTTGTTGTGGTGCTTGGGCTTCTCTCTACTTGTGGCATACAGGTTATCTCTCTCTAGTTGTGGTGCATGGGCTCCAGGGTGTGCAGGCTCTGTAGTTGTGGCACACAGGCTCCAGAGCATGTGGGCTCTCTAGTTTGTGGCAAGCAGGCTCTCTGTTGAGGCATGTGAGCTCAGTAGTTGGGGCCAAGGGCTTAGTTGCCCTGTAGCTTGTGGGAATCTTAGTTCCCCGATCAGGGATCGAACTTGCATCCCCTGCATTGGAAGGTGGATTCTTTACCACTGGACCACCAGGGAAGTCCCCTAGATTCTATAGGCCATTACAGAGTATTGAGTAGAGTTCCCTGTGCTATATGGTAGTTTCTTAGTTATCTATTTTGTATATAGTAGTGTGTTTATGTCAATCCCAATCTCCCAATTTATTCCTCCACCCTCTTATCCCCTGGTAATCATAAGTTTGTTTTCTATATCTGTGACTCTACTTCTGTTTTGTTACCAAGTTCATTTGTACCCTTTTTATAGATTCCACATATAAGTGATATCATATGATATTGGTCTTTCTGTGTCTGACTTACTTCACTTAGTATGATCATCTCTAGGTCCATCCATGTTGCTGCAAATGGCATTATTTCATTCTTTTTCATGACTGAGTAATACTGTATATATGTACAACATCTTCTTTATCCATTCCTCTGTTGATGAAGATTTAGGTTGCTTCCACATCTTGGCTGTTGTAAATAGTGCTGTAGCAAACATTGGGATGCATATATCTTTTCAAATTATGGTTTTCTCCTGATATATGCCCAGACGTGGGATTACTGGGTCATATATTCATTCTATTTTTAGTGTTTTAAGGAACCTCCATACTGTTCTCCATAGTGGCTGTACCAATTTACATTCCTACCAACAATGTGGGAGGGTTCCCTTTTCTCCACACCTTCTCCAGCATTTATTGTTTGTAGATTTTTTTGATGATGGCCATTCTGAGTGGTGTGAGGTGATATCTCATTGTAATTTTGATTTGCATTTCTCTAATAATTAGTGATGTTGAGCACCTTTTCATGTGCTATTTGGCCATCTGTATGACTTCTCTGGAGAAATGTCTATTTAGATCTTCTGCCCATTTTTTGATTGGGTTGATTGGGTTGTTTATTTTTGTTGTTGAGCTGCATTAGCTGCTTGTATATTTTGGAGATTAATCCCTTGCTGGTTGCTTCATTTGCAAATATTTTCTCCCATTCTGAGGATATTTGTCTTGTTTTGTTTATGGTTTCCTTTGTTGTGCAAAAGCTTTTAAGTTTAATTAGATCCCATCTGTTTATTTTTGTTTTTATTTTCATTATTCTAGTAGGTGGAATGGAAAAGATATTTCTGCTATTTATGTCAAAGAGTGTTCTGAATGTTTTTCTCTAAGAGTTTTATAGTGTCTGGCCTTACATTTAAGTCTTTAGTCCATTTTGAGTCTATTTTTGTGTATGGTATTAAAAATCTTCTAATTTCATTCTTTTACATGTAGCTGTCCAGTTTTCCCAGCAACGTTTATTGAAGAGGCTGTCTTTTCTCCACTGTATAGTCTTGCCTCCTTTGTCATACAATAATTGATCATAGGTGCATGGGTTTATTTCTGGGCTTTCTATCTTGTTCCATTGATGCATATTTCTGTTTTTGTGCCAGTACCATACCATTTTGATTACTGTAGTTTTGTAGTACAGTCTGAAGTCAGAGAGCCTGATTCCTCCAGTTCCATTTTTCTTTTTCAAGATTGCTTTGTCTATTGGGGGTCTTTTGTCTCTCCATACAAGTTGTAAAATTTTTGTTCTAATTCTGTGAAAAATGCCATTGGTAATTTGATAGAGATTGCATTGAATCTGTAGATTGCTTTCTGTGGTATAGTCATTTTCACAATACTGATTCTTCCAATCCAAGAACATGGTATATCTCTTGATCAGTTTGTGTCATCTTTTCTTTCTCTCATCAGTATCTTATAGTTTTCAGAGTACAGGTCTTTTACCTCCTTAGGTAGGTTTATTCTCAGGTATTTTATTCATTTTGTTGCTATGGTAAATGGGATTGTTTAATTTCTCTCTCTGATTTTTGTTGTTAATATATAAGAATGCAAGAGATTTCTGTGTATTAATTTTGTATTCTGAAACTTTACCAAGTTCATTGATGAGCTCTAGTAATTTTCTGGTAACATCTTTAGTATTTTCTATGTCTAGTATCATGCCATTTGCATACAGTGACAGTTGTACTTCTTCTTTTCCAGTTTGCATTCTTTTTTTTTTTTTTTTTTTTTTTTTTTTTTTTTTGCAGTACACAGGCCTCTCACTGTTGTGGCCTCTCTCGTTGCAGAGCACAGGCTCCGGACACACAGGCTCAGTGGCCATGGCTCACGGGCCCAGCCACTCCACGGCATGTGGGATCTTCCCGGACCAGGGCATGAACCCACGTCCCCTGCCTCGGCAGGTGGACTCTAAACCACTGCACCACCAGGGAAGCCCTCTTTTATTTCTTTTTCTTCTCTGATAGCCATGGCTAGGACTTCCCAAACTATGTTGAATAATAGTGGTGAGAATGGACATCTGTGTGTTGTTCCTGATCTTAGAGGAAATGTTTTGTTTTTCACCATTGAGAATTATATTTGCTTCAGGTTTGTCATATATGGCCTTTATTATGTTGAGTTAGGTTCCCTGTGTGCCTACTTTCTGAAGAGCTATTATCATAAATTGGTGTTGAATTTTGTCAAGAACTTTTTCTGCATCTACTGAGATGATCATATAGTTTTTATCTTTCAATTTGTTAATATGGTGTATCACATTGTTTGATTTGTGTATATTGAAAAATCCTTGCATCCCTGGGATAAATCCCACTTGATCGTGGTGTATGATCCTTTTAATGTATTGTTGGATTCAGTTTGGTAGTATTTTGTTGAGGAACTTTGTGTTTATGTTCATTAGTGTTATTGGCCTGACATTTTCTTTTTTTGTGATATCTTTGTCTGGTTTTGATATTAGGGTGACAGTGGCCTCATAGAATGAGCTTGGGAGTGTTCCTTCCTCTGCAATTTTTTGGAAGAGTTTCAGAAGGATAGGTGTTAGTTCTTCTCTAAATGTTTGATAGAATTTACCTGTGAAGCCATATGGTCTTGGTCTTTAGTTTGTTGGAAGATTTTTAAGCACAGTTTCAATTTTATTACTTGTGATTGGTCTGTTCATATTTTCTATTTCTTCTTTGTTCAGACTTGGGAGATTGTACCTTTCTAAGAATTTGTCCATGTCTTCTAGGTTGTCCGTTTTATTGGCATGTAGTTGCTTGTAATAGTCTCTTATTATCCTTTGTATTTCTGTGGTGTTAGTTGTAATTTCTCTTTTTTCATTTCTAATTTTATTGATTTGAGTCCTCTCCCTTTTTTTCTTGATGAGTCTGGCTAAAAGTTTATCAGTTTTGTTTATCTTTTCAAAGAACTAGCTTTTAGTTTCATTGATATTTGCTATTCTTTGGTTCTATTTCATTTATTTCTGCTCTGATCTTTATGATTACTTCTACGAACTTTGGGTTTTGTTAGTTCTTCTTTCTCTAGTTGCTTTACGTATAAGGTTAGGTTGTTTATTAGAGGTTTTCTTGTTTCCTGAGGTAAGATAGTGTTGCTATAAGCTTCCCTGTTAGAACTGTTTTTGCTGCACATTGATTATTTTTGTGTGTTGCATTCTGGGATAAATCCCACTAAGACATGTTGCGTACCATTTATATGTTGCTGGATTTGTTTGCTACTTTGAGGATTTTTGTGTTCATATTCATAAGAGATATTGGTCTGCAATTTTCTTTTCTTGTGATATTTTTAACAGATTTTAGTACCAGGGTAATAATTACATCATGGAATGAATTCTTTTTATTTTATGAAAGATTTTGTGAAGAATTGGTATTAATTATTCTTAAATATTTGGTGGAATTTACTAGAGTAGAAATCTGGTAGTGAGATTTTCTTTGTAGGAAGTATTTTGATTATTAATTCAATTTCTGTACTTCCCATAGTTCTATTTAAATTTTGTTTCTTAGTATATTTTACTAGTTTCTGTCTTTATAAGAGTTCATCCATTTCATCTAGGTAATATAATGTTATATATAATTGTTCATAACATTTTCTAATAATAATTTTTATTTCTCTAATGTCCTCTATTTCATTCCTAACATTAGGAAATTGTGTCTTCTCATTTTTTTGCTTGGTTTGTCAATTTGGTGATTTTTTTTTTAGAGAACCAGCTTTGGGATTTTTTTGCTATTCTTTATTATTATTTATATTCTTTAATTCATTTATTTCTGCTCCAATATTCATTATTTCATTCTTTCTAATATCTTGAGTTTAGTTTGCTCTTTTTATTTTTCTGGTTTTTTATATGGAAGGTAAGGTATTAATTTGAAATATTTCTTAATAATATATGTGTTTACAACTATATTTTTTCTATAAGCACTAGTTTAGCTGCATCCCATAAATTTTGATATATTTGGTACTCATTCACCCAGAACTATTTTCTAATTTTTCTTATCATTTATTCTTTGACCCACTGGTTATTTAGGAGTGTGTTGCTTAAATTCCACATTATTTTGAATTTTCCAAATTTTCTTCCAATATTTTATTGTGGTCAGAGAACTTATTCTGTATGATTTACATCCTTTTAAATTTATTGAGATTTGTTTTATGGATTAATATAATGTCTATCCTGGAGAATGTTCAATGTGCACTTGAAAATAATATGTAGTTTGCTGTTCTTGTATAGTGTGCCCATCTATCTTTTTTGTTTGTTTAGTTTTTATTTTCATTAAGGTTTTCTAAAATTAATTAATCTTTTATCATAGATCCTTGTTGATTATCTATTTTCAATATAGCAGTGTGTACATGTCAATCTCAAACTCCCAATCTATCCCCCCCACCCCACCCCCTTGGTAACCATATGTTAATTCTCTAAGTCTGAATCTGTTTGCTTGTAAATAAGTTCATTTGTATAATTTTTTTTAGATTCTGCATATAAGCAACATCATATTTGTCTTTGTCAGAATTACTCAGTGTAGTATGATAAACTCCAGGTACACCCATTTTCCTTCAAAAGGCAATATTTCATTCTTTTGATAGCTGAGTAATATTCCATTGTATATGTACCACCTTTTCTTTATCCATTCGTCAATGGACATTTAAGTTGCTTCCCTGTCTTGGCTACTGTAAACAGCACTGCAATGAAAAATGAGGTGCATGTATCCTTTCAAACCATGTTTTTCTCCAGATATATGCCCAGGAGTAGGATTGCTGGATCATATGGTAGCTCTATTTTTCATTGTTTAAGGAACCCCTGCAATGTTCTCCAAAATGGTTGTACCAACTTGCATTCCCACCAACAGTGTAAGAAGGTTTCCTTTTCTCCATGCCCTCTCCAGCATTTATTGTTTGTAGACTTTTTGATGATGGCTATCTGACTGGTGTGAGTTGATACCTCATTGTAGTTTTGATTTGCATTTCTCTAATAATTAGTGATGCTGAACATCTTTTCATGGGCTTCTTGGTCATCTGTTTGTCTTCTTTGGAGAAATCTTTATTGGGTCTTCTGCCCACTTTAGGAATGGGTTGTTTGTTTGTTTAACATTTTTATTGGAGTATGTTTTTTTGATATTGAGCTACATGATCTGTTTGTAAATTTTGGATTTTAATCCCTTGTCAGTCACATTGTTTGCAAATATATTCTCCCATTCTGTGAGTTGTCTTTTCATTTTGTTTATGTTTTCCTTTCCTGTGCAAAAGTTTTGAGTTTAATTAGGTCCCATTGGTTTATTTTTGTTTTTATTTCCATTACCCTATGTGTCAGATCAAAAAAGATATTGCTGCAATTTATATCAGAGTGTTCTGCCTATGTTTTCTTCTAAGAGTTTTATACTATCAGGTCTTACATTTAGGTCTTTAATCCATTTTGAGTCTATTTTTGTGTATAGTATTAAAGAATGTTCTAATTTCATTGTTTACATGGAGCTGCCTTCCATCAGTACTTATTGAAGAGACTGTCTTTTCTCCATTGTATATTCTTGCCTCCTTTGTTGTAGATTGACTGTAGGAGTGTGAGTTTATTTCTGGACTCTCTGTTCATTCCATTGATCTGTTTGTCTATTATTGTGCCAGTACCATGCTGTTTTGATTACTATAGATTTGTAGTATGGTCTGAAGTCTGGGCCAGTGATACCTCCAGCCTTGTCCTTTTTTTTTTTTTTAGTTGATACCTCATTGTAGTTTTGATTTGCATTTCTCTAATAATTAGTGATGTTGAACATCTTTTCATGGGCTTCTTGGTCATCTGTTTGTCTTCTTTGGAGAAATCTTTATTGGGTCTTCTGCCCACTTTAGGAATGGGTTGTTTGTTTGTTTAACATTTTTATTGGAGTATGTTTTTTTGATATTGAGCTACATGATCTGTTTGTAAATTTTGGATTTTAATCCCTTGTCAGTCACATTGTTTGCAAATATATTCTCCCATTCTGTGAGTTGTCTTTTCATTTTGTTTATGTTTTCCTTTCCTGTGCAAAAGTTTTGAGTTTAATTAGGTCCCATTGGTTTATTTTTGTTTTTATTTCCATTACCCTATGTGTCAGATCAAAAAAGATATTGCTGCAATTTATATCAGAGTGTTCTGCCTATGTTTTCTTCTAAGAGTTTTATACTATCAGGTCTTACATTTAGGTCTTTAATCCATTTTGAGTCTATTTTTGTGTATAGTATTAAAAATGTGCTAATTTCATTCTTTTACATGTAGCTGCCCAGTTGTCCCAGCACCATTTATTGAAGAGAATGTCTTTTATCCACTGTATAGTCTTGCCTCCTTTGTCATACATTAATTGATCATAGGTGCATAGGTTTATTTCTGGGCTTTCTATCTTGTTCCATTGATCTATATTTTTGGTTTTGTGCTAGTACCATACTGTTTTAATTACTGCAGCTTTGTAGTACAGTCTGAAGTCAGGGAGCCTGATTCCTCCAGTTCCATTTTTCTTTCTCAATAGTGCTTTGTCTATTCGTGGTCATTTATGTCTCCATACAAATTTTAAGATGTTTTTGTTCTAGTTGTGTGAAAAATGCCTTTGCTAATATGATAGGTATTGCATTGTATCAGTAGATTGCCTTGGGCTGTAGAGTCATTTTTATAATATTAGTTATTCCAATCCAAGAACATGGTACATCTCTCCATGTGTTTGTGTCATCTTTTATTTCTTTCATCAGGTTCTTATAGTTTTCAGAGTACAGGTCTTTGCCACCTTAGGTAGGTTTATTTCTAGGTATTTTCTTCTTCTTGATGCAATGGTAAATGGAATTGTCTCTTTAATTTCTCTTTCTGATCTTTTGATGTTAGTGTATAGAAATGCAACAGATTCCTGTGTATTAATTTTGTATCCTGCAACTTTACCAAATTATTTGATGAGCTCTAGTAGTTTCCTGGTAGCATCTTTAGGATATTCTATGTCTAGTATCATGTCATCTGAAAACAGAGGCAGTTTTTTTTTTTCTTTTCCAATTTGTATTCCTTTTCTTTCTTTTTCTTCTCTGATTGTTGTGGCTAGGTCTTCCAAAACTATGTTGAATAAAAGTGGTGAGAATGGACATCCTTGTATTGTTCCTGATCTGCGAGGAAATGCTTTCAGCTTTTCACCATTGATTATGATGTTAGCTGTAGGTTTGCCATATATGGCCTTTGTTATGTTGAGGTATGTTCCCTCTATGCCCACTTTCTGGAGAGTTTTTTCATCAAAAATGGGTGTTGAAATTTGTCAAAGCATTTGTGCATCTACTAAGACAATCATATGGTTTTTCTTCTTCAATTTGTTGATGCGGTGTTTCACAATGGTTGATTTGTGGATATTGAAAAATGCTTGCATCCCTTGGATAAATCACAGTCGATCATGGTGCATGATCCTTTTAATGTATTGTTGGATTCAGTTTGGTAGTATCTTGTTGAGGAATTTTGTGTCTATGTTCATCAGTGATATTGGCCTGTCATTTTCTTTTTATGTGAAATCTTTGTCTGGTTTTGGTATTAGGGTGACAGTGGCCTCATAGATTTAGCTTGGGAGTGTTACTTCCTCTGTAAACATTGGGAATAGTTTGAGAAGGATAGGTGTTAGTTCTTCTTTAAATGTTTGTTAACATTTGCTTGTGAAGCCAGCTGGCCCTGGACTTTTGTTGGTTGGGAATTTTTAAATCATGGTTTCAATTTCAGTACTTGTGATCGGTCTGCTCATATTTTCTATTTCTTCCTTGTTCAGTCTTGGGAGATTGTACCTTTCTAAGAATTTCTCCATTTCTTCCAGGTTGTCCATTTTATTGCCATATAGTTGCTTGTAGTAGTCTCTTATGATCCTTTGTATTTCTGTGGTATTCAGTGTAGCTTATCCTTTTTAATTGAAATAAAGAAAATTCTTGATTTGAGCCCTCTCCATTTTTTTCTTGAAGGGTCTGGGCTAAAAGTTTATCAGTTTTGTTTATTTTTTCAAGGAGCCAGATTTTAGTTTTATTGATCTCTTCTATTGTTTTCTTCATCTCTATTTCATTTATTTCTGCTTTTATCTTTATGAGTTTTTCCTTCTGCTAACTTTCATTTTTGTTTGTTCTTCTTTCTCTAGTTGCTTTAGGTGTAAGTTTTGGTTGTTTGAGATTTTTCTTGTTTCCTGAGGTAAGATTGTATTGCTATAAATTTCCTTCTTAGAATTGCTTTTGCTGCATCCCATAGGTTTTGGGTCACCATACTTTTGTTTTCATTTGTCTCTAGATATTTTTTACTCTTCGATTTCTTCAGTGATCCATTTGTTGTTTAGTAGCATATTGTTTAGCCCCCACGTGTTTGTTTTTTTTACAGTTTTTTTCCTGTAGTTGATTTCTAATTTCATAGTGTTGAGGTCAGAAAAGATGCTTGATATGATTTCAATTTTCTAAAATATACCAAGGCTTGTTTTGTGGCCCAGCATATGATCAATCCTAGAGAACATTCCATGTGCACTTGAGAAGAATGTGTATTCTGCTGCTTTTGGTTGGAATGCTCTATAAATATCAATGAAGTCTATCTGGTCTAACATGTGAGTTAAGGCCTGTGTTTCCTTATTGATTTTCTGTCTGAATCATCTGTCCATTGATGAAAGTTGGTTGTTAAAGTCCTCCACTATTATTTCATTACTATCAATTTCTCTTTTTATAGCAGTTTGTATTTGCCTTATATTTTGATGTGCTCCTATGTTGGGTGCATAAATATTTACAATTGTTATATCTTCTTCTTCGATTGATCCTTTGATCATTATGTAGGGTCTGTCCTTGTCTCTTGTAAGAGTCTTTAAAGTCTATTTTGTCTGTTATGAGTATTGCTACTCTAGCTTTCTTTTGATTTCCCTTTGAATCACATACCTTTTTCCATCCCCTCACTTTCAGTCTGTATGTGTCCCTAGGTCTGAAGTGGGTCTCTTGTAGACAGCATATATATGGGTCTTGATTTTGTATCCATCCAGCCAGTCTGTGCCTTTTGGTTGGAGCATTTAATTCTTTTACATTTAAGGTAATTATCTATATATATATTCTTATTGCCATTTTGTTAATTGTTTGGGTTTGTTTTTGTAGGTCTTCTTTCTTTGCTTCCTCTTTTGTTCTCTTGTGATTTGCTCACTAACTTTAGTGTTGTGTTCTGATTCTTTTTTTTGTGTTTGTGTATCTATTGCAGATTTTCAGTTTGCAGTTACCATGAGGTTTTGATATAGCATTCTATATATAAACAAGATTGTTTTGAGTTGCTGGTCTTTTAATTTCAAATGCATTCCCAGTATGCTGCATTTGTACTCTCCTCTTCTCAAGATTGCTGGTATTGATAACATATTTTTGTGTGAATGATTTCCTCCCTTTATTGTATGTTTGCCTTTATTAGTGAACTTTTCCACTCATAATTTTCTTGTTTCTAGTTGTGGACTTTTCTTTTCTGCCTAGAGAAATTCCTTTAGCATTTTGTGCAAAGCTGGTCTGGTTGTGCTGAATTCTCTTAGATTTTGCTTATCTGTAAAACTTTTGATTTCTCCATTTAATCTGAATGAGAGCCTTGCTGGGTAGAGTATTCTTGGTTGTAGGTTCTTCCTTTAATCACTTTAAAATATCATGCCATTCCCTTCTGCCTTGCAGATTTTGTGCTGAAACATCAGCTGATAACCTTATGGGAATTCCCTTGTATGTTATTTGTTGCTTTATTTTACTTTTTTTTTTTTTTTGCGGTATGCGGGCCTCGCACTGCTGTGGCCTCTCCCATTGTGGAGCACAGGCTCTGGACGCGCAGGCTCAGTGGCCATGGCTCACAGGCCCAGCCGCTCCATGGCATGTGGGATCTTCCCAGACCGGGGCACGAACCCATGTCCCCTGCATCGGCAGGTGGACTCTCAACCACTGCGCCACCAGGGAAGCCCTCCCTTGTTGCTTTTAACATTTTTTCTTTGTCTTTAAATTTTTTCAATTTTATTACTATTTGTATTGGTGTGTTCTTCCTTGGGTTTTTCCTGCCTCGGACTCTCTGCACTTCCTGGACTTGGGTGATAGTTTCCTTTCCCATGTTAAGGAAGTTTTCAGCTATTATCTGTTCAAATATTTTTCTCATGTCCTTTCTCTCTCTCTTCTACTTCAGGGGCCCCTATTATGTGAATGTTGGTGCATTTAATGTTGTCCCAGAGGTCTCCAAGAATGTCTTCATTTCTTTTCTTTTTTCTTTATTCTGTTCTGTGGCAGTGATTTCCACCATTCTGTCATCCAGGTCACTTATCCATTCTTCTGCCTCATTTATTCTGCTATTGATAACTTCTCGTGTATTTTTCATTTCAGTTATTGTATTGTTAATCTCTGTTTTTTTTTGTTCTGTAGTCCTTCTTCTAGGTGTTTGTTAAACTATTCTTGTATCGTCTTGATCTGCCCCTCCACTATTTTTCCGAGATCTTGAACATCTTTACTATTATTTCTCTGAATTCTTTTTTGGGATGATTGGCTATTTCCATTTCACTTATTCATTCCTCTGGGATTTTATCTTATTCCTTCATCTGGGACATATTCCTCTGCATCTCATTTTGTCTAACTTTCTCTGAAGGCATTTCCATTCCACAGGCTACAGGTTTGTAGTTCTCACTTCTGCTGTCTGTGCCTTGGTAGCTGGGCTGTTTAAGAGGCTTGCGCAGGCTTGCTGGTTGGATAGCCTGGTTCTTGCCCACTGGTGGGTGGATATGGGTCTTGTTCCTCTGGTGGGCAGGGCCATGTCAAGTGGTGTGTTTAGTGGCAGCTGTGTTCTCAGGAAGACTTTAAGCAGCCTGGCCGCTGATGGGTGGAGCTGTGTTCCCACTCTGTTGGTTGTTTGGCATGAGGCATCCCAGCACTGGAGACTACAGGCTGTTGGTTTGGGCTGGGTCTCAGTGAGAAAATGGCAACTTCCAGGAGGACTCATGACAATGAGTACTTCCTAGAACTACCGTTACCAGTGTCTCTTTCCCTGTAGTGAGCCACAGATGACCCATCTCCTCAGGATACCTTCCAATACCAGCAGGTACATCTGGCCCATGTTCTTATGAGGTCACTGCTATTTTCTCTGGGTCCTGATGAACATGAGACACTGTGTGAACCCTCCAAGAGTGGAGTTTCTTTTTCCCAAAGTCCTGTGAAATTCCTGTGCTCAAACCCCTCTGGCCTTCAAGCCAGATTCTCTGGCTGCTACTCTTCCTATTGCCAGCCCCCCAGGCTGAGACGCCTGACCTAGCGCTCAGAACTTTCACTCCTGTGGAAGAAATTCTGTGATATATTTATTTTCCAGTTTGTGGGTAGCCAGCTGGTGGGTATGGGATTTGATTTTATCACAATTGTGCCCTTCCTAACATCTAATTGTGGCTTCTTTGTCTTTGGATGTAGGATATCTTTTTTGGTAGGTTCCATTCTTTTTTTGTTGACGGTTGTTCAGCAGTTAGTTGTGATTTTGGTGTTTTTGTAAGAAGTGGTTAGCTCACATCTTTCTCCTCCACCAGCTTGTCCTGTCCTCACTGTCATTTCTTTTTCTATATATTTTGTGTTTTCTTCCTTGTGATTGCTTGAATTATTATAATCTAATTCAGATTATTAACAGCTAAATTTCAAGAGTATACAAAACCTATTCCAATACAGCTGCATTCCCTCTTCTTTGTGCTTTTATGTTCATACTCATTATATATCTATACGTTGTTTACATAAGCACATTTGATAATTGCTTTACGCAGTTGTCTTTTAAATCAGATAAGAGAAAAAAGCAGTTAGAAACTAAAAAAAAAAAAAAAAAAAATCAGTGATACCATCATTTATATTTACCTACTTAGCTACAATTACCCATGTCTTTATTTCTTCAGGTGGATTTGAGATACTGTGTAGTGTCCTCTTGTTCAGCCTAACAGGGACCCTATCCTATATAATATACAGAAGCTTTGACAGGAACTATTTTTCTCAGTTTTTGTTTTTCTTTACATGTCAATTTCTCTCTGATTTTAAAAAAAAATATATGTTTGAATATAGAATTCTTAGTTGACAGTCTTATTTGATTTATTTTAACATTGTGAATGTCATCTCTCTGCCTTTGGCTTCCATAATTTCTGCTGAGAAATCAGTTATTAATCTTATTGAGCACCTGAATGTCATGAATCATTTTTCTCTTTATGCTTTCAAGATTCTCACTGTCATACATTTTGACACTTTATGATGTACCTGGGTGTGGATCTCTTTGAATTTATCCAATCTGTAGGTCATTGAGCTACATCAATGTGTAGATTAACATTTTTCACCAGAGTTTGGAAATTTTCAACTATTTTGTTTCAAATATTTTTTTTTTCTGTTCTTTTCTATTTTTTCCTTTTGAGACTCCCATTGTGTACCTATCTGTAGACTTAATTTTCACATTTCTCTAGGATTCTATTTTTTTTAAATTGTTTCTTCAGACCAGTTAATCTCACTTGACCTCTCTCTTCAAATTTGCTAATTCATTCTTCTACCTACTCAAAACTGCTGCTGTGCCTTCTAGTGAATTTCAGTTATTGTAGCTTTCAACTTCAGAATTTCTTTCTGTTTCTTTTTTATAGTTTCTATTTCTTATGACATTCTCTATTTGCTGAAACCTCATTTTCATATCTTCCTTTAGGTCTTAAGACAGTTTGCTTCTGTTCTTTGGATATAATTAAAATAACTGATTTAAATCTTTGTCTAGTTATTCCAACATCTGAGCTTCCTGGAAGACAGATTTTATTGACTGTTTTTTTTTTTTTTTCTGTGTATGGGACATAATTTCCTGTTTCTTTGAATAACTTGTAATTTTCTGTTGAAAATGAGATTCAGTAGTTTCCTTTGAATAAGTAAGCCTCAGACTGATGCAAGCCTTTGGTTAAGGTCTAAAGTTCTGAAAAAGTTAATTCTGACAAATTTCTTTCCAATGTTCTTGTTACTTTTACAGACGACAATAATTTTTGTGGTTCTTACTCTTCTCTATTCACTGACATTATTCCCAAAATAGTATAATTGAATTCAAATTCCTTTAGTCAGGTTTTACAAGTGAAATTTCCACTATTCTTAATTGCCTCATGACTGGCATTTACTCATACTATCTGCCCAGCCTATGAGGACTTTGACTGTGTAGTCCTTTGTGTCAATTCATGGATGTTGAATTTCTAGGTAAAATGTGAAATTATTATTCAGGTAATGTATAATCCAAAGAATTATTAACATGTCCACCTAAATACACATGTCCTAAAATTCACTATTATTTTTACATCTTTGTTAATTTGAGACTTTAAGAATGCTCTCATGCTTGCTTAAATTTGTATTTGTTACAAGAAAAATTGACTTTAACATGTTAATTTGTAATCTGTTTCTGCTTGTGTTAATTGCTTGATCATATAGTTTGCTTCATTTTTCATAGTCTTTTAATTTTTTAGTTTTATTCTATTGAATTATGAGGTTCAAATTACACACTATGTTAGTTAAATGGGATTTATTGAATGATTACTCAGAGAAATGTTTGAGAAGCTTCAAACTAAACTTCTTGGAAACTTGAATTTGTACAATATTTGGCACATTATGGAAGACATTTAGATATGAAAGCAGGTATAATGCCCCAGCAATACATCTAGTAGATTGCTCTGTTCATGACCTAGTTCTTCCACTATTTAACACTACATCCATATTTTTTCTTTTTCCTATTCTGTTTTTCACTGACTCTCTCTAGCACTCTTTTCTACTTCAAGGCTTCTGCTTCCTCATGGATTCTATTGCTCTGTTTCTGTTTGATATCCTTTCATTTTGTGTCATTCTCAGCAGCTGTTCATGAATTCCATTTAGTTGATATTCAAACTCACTGAGAGACATTTTAACTGGATAAGACTATAACAACCCATTATGGATCCTGTCTGTTGCATAAAGTTTTCATACTTGTCCAGCTCATAAGTTAGTTAGTGGCCATTATAGACAGCTGGATTTGTTTATGTGTCCAAACCAGCTAGTTTTTGTTAAGTCCCTATGGTAAAGTTAGGTTGCAAAAGCAAAATGAAATTGTCAAATGCAGGTCATAAGGAAACTGATAGAATAAGATTTTTTTTCATAAGATTGCATCTTTCATAGCATATCTAGTGTAATAATTATTTGCTTGAGAATGTACACATGCACACACTCAAATCAATACTCCTATTTATTGTATTCATATTATTTTGGTGGATAACAAATTACCACAGTGGCATAAAACAACAACCATTTTTATCTCACAGTGTCTGTAGGTCAAGAGTCTGGGAACGAATTAGCTGTGTCCTCTGCTAAGGATCTCACCAGTCTGTGACCAAAATGTTGGTTGAGGCTATAATCTCATCACAGATTTGAGATCTTCTTCCAAGCTCACTAAATGTTGGTAGAATTTTTTTTAATGTAGTTTGCTATTTAAGTCCCTATATTCTTGTGAGATGTTGGCAAAGGACCACCCTCTCTCTGCCACATGACCCCTCCTCATAGGTCCTCTAATAACAGTTTACATCTGCAAGCCCATCAAGATAACTTTTGCTAATTCTGCTATGATAGAGTCTTATATATCATAACATAATTATAGAAGTGTCTGTCCCATCACCTTTGTCAAATAATGTAACTTAGGGCTTCCCTGGTGGTGCAGTGGTTGAGAATTTGCCTGCTGATGCAGGGGACACGGGTTTGTGCCCCGGTCTGGGAAGATCCCACATGTCACGGAGAGGCTGGGCCTGTGAACCATGGCCACTGAGCCTATGCGTCTGGAGCCTGTGCTCCACAATGGGAGAGGCCACAACAGTGAGAGACCCGTGTACCACACACACACACACAAATATATATATATATATATATATATATATATATAGCTTAATTAAGGCAGTGAATATACCCATAAATTCACAGGGCCACCCAAACTCCAGGAGAAGTGGTAATACAGAGCATATACACCAGAAGACAGGAATTTTAACGGAATATCTTAGACTTCAACCTACCAAATCTATATTTTTATTTCTCAAAAGTTGTAACTTTATATACAAGTTTAGGGCATTCCTTACCATCACTACAGTTGTCATTATGTCTCTCACAATATGGATGATCCCCATACTACTCTTCCTGCTTGAGCTATAAAGTTATTCCTTGATTTGTCCAAAGTTTCTTCATCCTGTTTAAAATGCCAAACACAACTAGACCTACATGTTATATGTCATCTAAACTGGTACAAACTCCAAAAAATGCTTTCAATCTGATCTTAACTGCAGCACTTGAAGTACTATTTCAAATATGTACATTTAGACTGTCAGGTTCTCCCAGGGTTAAAAAAAAAATTGTGGGAGAGTTATAAGAGTGAGATATTTAATAACATTACTTTCTATCCTCTCCCTGATAATATAAAGATTTTTAAATTGTTATGAAGTAAAACAAACGTGTGAGTATATAAGCCACATGTATGGGACTAAATAGTCTTCACAAAGTGAACACATATGTATAACCACCAACAACATCAAGAATATAATCCAGAATAGGTACCTTGGAAACTTCTTTTGAGACCCATCTTATTACTATATTATCCAGTGGTAGACATTATTCTGAATTCAAAACTCTGTTTATTTATCTTTATACTTTATGAAAATGAAATGATATGCTCCTTCATACCTGGTTTCTTATGTTCAACATTATGTTTGTGAGATTCTTCCATGAAGTTGTCTGCTCTTCTATTTGTCATTGTTATAAAAGAAAGTGTTTCTTTGAATGAATACATTACAATTTGTTTACTGGTAAACATTTTTTTCTCTGGCTGCTTTTGAAGATTTTCTTTTTGTTTATGATTTTTGGCAGTTTTAGTGATAAATGACTTTCTTTCCTCCTTTATTCCTTTTTTACTCTTTTTTTCTTGATTTCCTTCTCTCTCTCTCCCTCCCTCTCTCCATTTGGAGGTTTCATAATTTGAACCTCTGGGCCAATACCACCCTTTATTACTTTTTGAAAGTCATTAACTCTATTTCTTCATGTATTGTTTCCCTTCCACCCTCTCTCCTCTCCATATATGACTCCAGCTATACATATGATAAACTTTTACTTTGTGTTCTGCTTTTCTTTTACATTCTTTCTTATGTTTGTAATCATTTTTTTTCTTTCTGGAGAAGTTTAGCCTGTCTCTCTTCTACTGGGAAAATTTTCTTGCATATTTGTGTTCCTCTTCTGTCACAGAAGTATTCTTCCTGTATTTGTTATTCAAACTATATTAGTTAGCTTGGCAATTGGGGTTGTGGGGAGAAGTCTCTGTTGTTTTGATTATGCCTCAGACTTAGGCATTTATTTTGTCCTTGTTCTCTTTGAACTTACTTAAATCAGGCTTTTGCAGCCACAACCATGCCCCAAAACAGCTCTTAGCAAATAGGTCCATTTATTAACTCTAGCAGTCAATTGCCAGTCCTAATCTTGCTTGAAATATAAGCTACACTGAACACAGTTTAATGTTCTCTTAATGTTCTCTTATCAAAACATATTCTGCACATGACTTCCAGGATGTTACTTTTACATCATTTCTTCTGTCTTTTAAATACAAAGATTATGTTAAATGGAACAAAGAACATTTTATTAATAATTAAAATTCACCTCCAAAAATGTCTGGGATTGGTATATAAAGTTTCTAGGGAGTAATGAAATAGAACTTTTATTTGTTTACATTTTATTCTTTAGTTCCAGATCTCTAGTCTGGATTTTAGCCTACAGAGCATTCTGTTGTGTGTTTTGTGCCAGGCAGAAGTAAACAGTATTAGGACAACTGTTTTCTACATGATATCTTAATATGTAATCTGGGAGGAAATGGTGGCAGAATAAATTAAGGACTTATGTGTTTGTCCTTAACCCACTAAACCCTACTCGTGACCATTACTACATCAGAGAGACACAAGGTGGCTTCCCACATAGAAAACCCATTAACTTTATTAATTAAAATGAATGATGTATCATTTTCTAAAGAGAATGTTCTCTTGTTAAGATTGAAAAAATATACAAATTATTTCAACCCTCAAATTTATGTCAAGCCCTTCAATGCTCTTTTCTTAGAAATAGATTTTGCCCAGAAAATCAGTAACACTGGTTTTAAAAAATATATTTCTCCCTTAGTATCAAAACAGGAATAGTTAATATCTTGTTAGTTATTTTTTCTTTTTCTCAAAAAGGAATTTTATTTATTACCCCTTGTAAATTTCATCACTAGTAAATACACCTTCTCAGAGCCTTAGAGATGGATAGTTGCTATGTAAGTTAAAGGAAAGACATGTTACACATAATCTATTATTTCTGCACTTCCCTAGCCAGTTGAACATTCCCTAGCTTGACTGTAATATAAACAAATCCAAAGGATCCAGCATAGTTAGATTTCTCTTCAGTCTCTAATATTATAGAGGACATTATCTTTTTCTGATACTTTCAAAGATGTAAGTCATTAGCAAACCTAGTCAGCCCTGACATGCTATTCAGTGTTTAGCAAAGCAACCACAATGCAGTAGTGAAGAAGTTTGGTGGCTGAGAGATACTGGCTTACTAGAATGTCAGTATCCAGTTTTACAAAAGTTTAAAACTGTTTCTGAAAAAAAGCTTCACCAAGTCTGGAAAATAGATCATGTTTTCCAACAAACAGAGATTTGGTTTAAGATCTTTATCAGGTTGTTCTCTGGGAGATTGGATGAATCAGAACTCATAAGTTACTATGCAGTAGGGGCAGATAAGGAAAGTATGGAAAAAACCCAAGATAACCAACCAAAAAGCCCTTGAATAATTACATCAGAATTCCTGCTCTTGTTCTCCAATGTAGTTGCTAAAGCTAATAAATATTCTCTTGTTTTAGGTACAATAAAACAAGGAGGCTGCTTTCTTTTCAAGAAATCCCAATAGTCAAATTCTATTAACCCAAGGGATACATCAGCATCTTAAGTAGAAAGTTTTCAAGCGACCATCCTATTGTAAAAATGTCCCAGAAGTATTTTTCATAGAACCCTTTTAAATGTAGACTACATTACTTCACATTTCTTTCAGATTTTAAAACTTCTATTCCAACCACAACCATTATTATCATTAATGTACAATTTTTATGAGACCACTGTGTGTAAAGTATTATAGTCTACAGAGTCATTTGACTTCAGAAACAAAAAAGTTACATTTTAAAACAAGTCATGTGTCTTCAACTTTCATTTCACTTTCCAGGCAGTTCCACATCACACTGTCTCTAATTAGAACTTACAATGCCTTCCCTATTACCTCTTCATTGTATAACAGTTTCTCATGTATTATAGCTCCATGGAAATGTTTCATATTTTATTCTAGCCTCTGTCATCTGCTTGACACAGCATTTATAAATCAAAAGTATACTGCATATTCGTATCTTTCTGAGTTTTGGCATTTTGGTTGAGACAGTTCTTCTTTATATAGGAATGCCCCTTTTATAATAAAAGAATTACTGTTCCTGACCCTACCCACAAAATTTTATTACATAAACCTACAAGCACAACATCCAAAAAGGGCTTCCATTTTCCCAAAAGCCCTTTAGGAGAGTGATGGCATCCATGATTAACAAACACTGCATCTAAACATAAACTAAATCATAAGCCAAGTTGTAATCTTACACTGAAGCAGTACACGTTGCAAAATTCATATTTTCTCCAGGGCCTGTTAACTAGATATATACTTCTACTAACATATAAAAATGCCTGTTTGCAATACTCAGACATATTGTCTGATGGGATTCTGACTCAGTTGACTTCCCCAAATTGAAAAATGTTGCTTCACATCTACAACTTAAAACAGCTAAACACTAAGATTGCTTTCCCTTGAGAATACTGGTTTAATGAAATAATGTCACCAAAATTGAGAAGGTATATTAACAAGTAAATTTGACAAATTAACTATTAGATAATTTTCAACTTTTTAATCTAAAAAAATCATAAACGTTGAAGATGGAAAGGCTATGTTGAAATGCATAGTTTTGTTGGTTTTATTTATTTAGAAAAAAAATCTGACAGTTTGGATTTCTTCTGCCTTTTCCCTTTTACAATATCTGGATAATTTGAAAGATTTCTATTTTTAAAGTATATTCTCTTTTCACTTTATGCTGTTAAAGTTTTTGCAAGTCATCATTGGGCACTAACAAATTGAAGAGGAAATAGAATTATTGATAAATCAGTTTCTTCAAAATTCCAGACAATTTTAAATTATTACTTGTTCTTATTTTTAAATGGAATACATAGTAGTAGAGGGACATACAGATTGACTGTACCATAAGCACAGCATTGGCTTGCATCCAAATGCATTATCGAGTAGGGAGAATTCCAGGTTTGTATTTTGCTAGTTATTTGGGGTTACATTTTTATATCTACAGGAGAGTAGCCTTATTATTCTAGAAGTATTTACATAGACATTTATGGGGTTAAAATGTTTTAGGAGACCTCTAAATTATCAATCAAGAAGAATATAAAGAACAACTTCATAATTATATCTACAATTTATTGAACACTACTATGTCCTAGGCATTATCTACTTTACTATATCTTAATTTCCATTTCTATCACATGTTTAAAAATTTCTCATTTAATCCTTCTTACAACATTGAAGGTATCTCTTATGTCTCCATGAACAAAAAATTAAGGCTTAGAAAATTAATTTTCTAAATATCACCCATATTGTAAGCTACAGACAAATATTTGTATGTAGAGCTATACATTTCTAAGTAATTTTTTAAACTATCTATTATTAAGGTTATGTATACAATTAAACAAAATAAATACATAATTGTACCAAATTGGGGTTCTAAAAAACACAGATTGGCACCACTTGCCTGGCTTAGTTATTTCATGTTGATAATTATGAAAAGTTTTGCTTCTACGCTTGCTTTCTTCTTTGTGATCTCCCTGTTTAAACAACCTCAGAATTTCCTGTGTCACTGAAACTAAAGAAAGGAGAGGACTATTCTTACATAAGAAATTAATTTTAATGATTTTTATTATAATGTATATATGCTTTTTTGTGGGTAACTTAGAAAAGACAGGTTTTTAAAAAGTATAAGGTCAAAATCACCTAATGTCATTTAGCTATAATACCTGTGTGTATGTTGCTTATACATTTACAGAAAAGACCTGGGTTACAGAAAGAATCTAGGGCCTTTGACAGGGTACGGAGAACTGCCTTTTTTTTGTTTTTGATAAAACGTTTTCACAACATCAAAGAATTAAGGTGTTTGGTATATTCACATCATAGTGAACTATACTAAACATGGTGTGGTTTTAAGGCATGTGAGTAAAAAGTATTGAGGTTGACCTTTTGTAAAACCTATACAGACTTGGAACATTTCAAAGACTATGTTGAAACTCATGCTAGGATTTCATTCAACTAAAGTTTTTATGTTGTACAGTTTAAACTTATTTTCTGACCTTACCAAACATGGTAAATTAAAGATTATCTCAATAGCCAACTACAGAAATTTTGAATTAAAGAGTGCCTGTATCAGTGTCATGAAAACCATTTTTAAGCACTTTGAAATTTTTGCTGATATTATAGAGAATCTTGACGTTTCAAAAGTCAAAAATACTGTACAAAAATATCTCAGTAATTATCTATTCCAGCTTTTACTCAATTAATTATGCATAGCTCCTTAAGCCAGAAGATATTTTCTTTACAAATGTTTCATGTAACAACTTTTGTAATAACCTTGTGGTGGCTTAGAGTGTATTTCATAGTTTAGTTTGTTCTCACTTAATTGAACAGACATGAATTTAAGAATAAGGAATGTATAATTATGAAAATACTCACCAATTATACTTTTCTAATACTTCTTAATGTACTGAAATGATTATTAAACTGTAAATTATTTTATATAATGATTTTTGTGATGTTCATTAACTTATTTATATTTTCTTTTTTAGTAAATTTGTACTTAACTTTATTTGATATTAAAGGAGCTTTATAACTACAAATGTGCATAACTGAACTACTTTACATCTTTAACGATTTTGCCTATGTCTTATCCTCCCAATTAATTATATATATGAAATAACTCTATGCTCTTTGTCATCCAAGTTAAATTTTCATTCTACAAAAGGCATTTTGGCCTAGACAAATGTTGTTGAATATAAAGGCTACATGAGAAAAATAAATGTCCATATTGTATTGAAAATGGATTCCTTAAAGCCTCCATGATTCAATGATAATATGATAGATCATATATATAAATTTCTATATATATGTGTAACACAGTAATATTAATGTTATAAAATTATTTATAAAATATAATAATTGATCTTTACTATCTGATTTTCAGGATTTTTATATTGATGACATATGCTTATGCATCCAAATATATTTTTTTCAGATTATCTATATAGGCATGGTTGTCAGATTGGTTCCTTATAATTAATATTTATAAGAATTTGCCTATATATATAAAATTTGAAAAATATGGTAGCATTTAGAAAGTTTTATTTAAAACAGCTTTTTAAATAATGTCACTTACCCTAGTTAGTAGGGCTTAAATATTAGAAACTAAAATTCTCATCAAATAAATGTTTGCTGTCTTCAATAAGATTAATTTTAACATCATGTTAGTTTTTTTTAACTCTTTTAGTAGAATAAATTGAACCAGACAGAGAATTCAAAGTGAAAGAATATGACAAGGGATATAACAATATGACAAGGGATATAACATTATGAAATAGTTTAAAAGCAATTGTTAGTATCTATATGAATTAATATACAAAGTCCTGGTATAGTGTTATTTTTTCCCTGAAGCTTAGAATATTATTTATTTATCAAGCATAAAGGGTGGAGCCAGGGCAGCAGCAGGCAGAATGTATCCTCCACGGAGGCCAGAGAGGAATTGCTGCTGCCAGCCAAACTCCGGCCCAGGTGACCACAAAAATTTAAAAACAAAAAAGTCAGAGAAACAAAAACATATAAAACAGCATTCCCTTTAATCGATTCCTCAAAAGCAGATACTTTGGGAATATAGATTAAATTTGAAGGGAGACTGGAAATTTGAAAATTATATCATGTCACTGATAAATTCTGATTTTGATGATTTTACTTTGGTCATAAAAGAGGATGTCTTTGTAAAAAAAATGCTCAATGAAATATTAAGGGATAAATAAACACAGTATTCTTACTCTCAAATTGTTTAAAAGAGTTTGATAAACAATCAACTGGGATAAAATGTAAACAATTTTTGAATCTGGAAAAAGGAGATAAAGTAGTTCCTTTTAGTATTATATTTAAAAAAAATTTTTCTTGAAGTACAGTTGATTTACAATATTGTGTTAGTTTCAGGTTATAGCAAAGTGATTCAGTATATATATATACATATATCTGTTCTTTTTCAGATTCTTTTTTATTGGAGTATGGTTGCTTTACAAAGTTGTGTTAGTCTCCACTGCACAACAAAATTAATCAGGCATACACATACAGATATCCTCTCCCTTTTGGAATTCCTTCCCATTTAGGCTATCACAATGCATTAGGTAGAGTTCCCTGTGATATACCATATGTTTTCATCAGTTGTCTATTTTATACGTAGTGTCAATAATGTATGTGTCAATCCCAGTCTCCTAATTCTTCCCACCCCACCCCTTTCCCCCTTGGTATCCATACATTTGTTCTCTACATCTGTATCTCTATTTCTGCTTTGCAAGTAAGATCATCTATACCATTTTTCTAGATTCCACATATATGTGTTATTATACTATATTTGCTTTTCTCTTTCTGACTTACTTCACTCTGTATGACACACTCTAGGTCCATCCACATCTCCACAAATGACCCAATTTCATTCCTTTTTATGGCTGGGTAATATCCCACAGATTCTTTTCCCTTATAGATTATTAAAAGATATTGAGTATACTTCCCTGTTCTATACAGTAGGACTTTGTTGTTTATCTATTTTATACATAGTAGTGTGTGTCTGTTAATCTCAAACTCCTAATTTATCCTTCCCCCCCCCTTTCCCCTTTGGTAACCATAAGTAATTTTTTCTATGTCTATTTCTGTTTTGTAAATAGGTTCATTTGTATCATTTTTTTAAGATTCCACATATAAGCGATATCATATGATATTTGCATTTCCCTAAGATCAGGAATAAGACAAGGATGCCCACTCTCACCAAAGAAATATAAGTAAAAGGAACACAGATTGGAAAAGAAGCAGTAAAACTGTCACTGTTTGCAGATGACATGATATTATACATAGAAAATCCTAAAGATTCTACCAGAAAATTACTAGATCTCCTCAATGGATTTGGTAAAGTTTCAGAATACAAAATTAATACACAGAAATCTGTTGCATTTCTATACACTAACAATGAAATATCAGAAAGGGAATTAAGGAAATGATTCCATTTTCCATTGCATCAAAAAGAATAAAATACCTAGAAATAAACCTATCTAAGGAGGCAAAAGACCTGTACTCTGTAAAATATAAGAAAGAAATTGAAGATGACACAATCAGATGGAAAGATATACCATGTTCTTGGGTTGGATCAATATTGTTAAAATGACTATACTACCCAAGGCAATCTACAGATTTGATGTAATCCATATCAAATTACCAAGAGCATTTTTCACAGAATTAGAACAAAAATTTTACAATTTGTATGGAAACACAAAGACCCCAAATAGCCAAAGCAATCTTGAGAAAAAAGAAATATGGAGCTGGAGGAATCAGGCTCCCTGGCTTCAGACTATACTACAAAGGTACAGTAACCAAAGAGTATGGTACTGGCACAAAAACAGACATATATATCCATGGAAGAGTATAGAAAGCCCAGAGATAAACCCACACACATATGGTCACCTTATCTTTGATAAAGGAGGCAAGAATATACAATGGAGAAAGACAGCCTCTTCAATAAATGGTGCTGGGAAAACTGGACAGCTACATGTAAAAGAATGAAATTAGAACACTCCCTAACACCATACACAAAAATAAACTCAAAATGGATTAAAGACCTAAATGTAAGATCAGATACTATAAAACTCCTGGAAGAAAACCTAGGCAGAGCACTCTTTGACATAAATCACTGTAATATTTTTTGAAACCGTCTCCAGAGTAATGGAAATAAAAACAGAAGTAAACAAATGGGACCTATTTAAACTTAAAAGCTTTTTCACAGTAAAGGAAACCATAAAAAAAAAAAAAAAAATCCTACAGAATTGGAGGAAGTCTTCACAAATGATGTGATCAAAAAGGGATTAATTTCCAATATATACAAACAGCTCATGTAGGTCAATATCCAAAAACAAAGAACCCAATAAAAAAAAAATGACCCAGCAATCCCACTACTGGGAATATACCCTGGGAAAACCATAATTCAAAAAGAGTCATGTGCCACAATGTTCATTGCAGCTCTATTTACAATAGCCTGGACATGGAAGCAACCTAAGTGTCCACTGACAGATGAATGGATAAAGAAGATGTGGCGCATATATACAATGGAATATTACTCAGCCATAAAAAGAAACAAAATTGAGTTATTTGCAGTGAGGTGGTTGGGCCTAGAGTCTTTCATACAGAGTGAAGTAAGTCAGAAAGAGAAAAACAAATACTGTATGCTAACACATATATATAGAATCTAAAGAAAAAAAAGGTACTGATGAACCTAGTGACAGGGCAGGAATAACGATGTAGACATAGAGAATGGACTTGAGGACATGGTGGGGAGAGGAGGAAAGTGGGGAGAAGTGAGAGTAGCATTGACATATATACACTACCAAATGTAAAATAGCTGGTGGGAAGCAGCAGCATAGCACAGGGAGATCAGCTCCGGGCTTTGCAGTGACTTACTTAAAGGGGTGGGGTAGGGAGGGTAGGAGGGAGCCTCAAGAGGGAGGGGTTATGGTTATATATGTATGCATATGGCTGATTCACTTTGTTGTACAACAGAAACTAACACAGTATTGTGAAGCAATTATACTCCAATAAAGATTTAAAAAAAAAAAGTTAAATAGACGTTTCTCCAAAAGACAAACAGATTGCCAACAGGCACATCAAAAAAATGCTCAACACCACTAATTATTAGAGAAATGCAAATCAAAACTACAATAAGATATCACTTCACTCTGGTCAGAATGGCCATCATCAAAAAGTCTACTAATAATAAATGCTGGAGAGGGTATGTGTTAAAAGGAACCCTCCTACATTGTTGGAGGTAATGTAAATTTTTGCAGTCACTATGGAGAACCATATGGAGGTTCATTAAAAAACTAAAAACAAGAGTTGCCATTTGATTCAGTGATCCCACTCCTGGGCATATATCTGGAGAAAACTAATTTTAATAGATACATGCACCCCAATGTTCATGGTTCAGTGTAGCGCTATTTATAATAGCCAAGACATGGAAGCAACTTAAATGTCCATTGACAAATGGATTAGGAAGTTGTGGTGTTTGTGTGTGTGTTTACACATACACAATGGAATATTACTCAGCCATAAAAAAGAATGAAATAATGCCATTTGCAGCATAGATGGACCTAGAGATTATCTTACTAAGTGAAGTAAGCCAGATAGTATTGTACTATTTTTGCAATTATTCTTTATGTTTGAAAGAATGGCCTCCCCTTAAAAAAATGTTTAAGTCTAGTTAGAGATGAAGAAAAATAAATAGCCTAGTAACCTACGAACAATGCCTTTTTCAATAGGGGATTGTCCCTGCAGTTTCAGGTACTCCTTTAGCCATTAAACAGATTTTTATTGTATTTTTTAACAGTAACAAGCTCTCTATGCAATTTATTGCAGATACAGCAATAACATTTATTAGCAAGGAGCAGTTGAAGGTTTTTGAAGAGGAGTTAACCAAATAATATTTTATAGGCTTATTATAATAGATGATACTATACAGATAGGAAATTACCTCCAACTTTTGTTTACAATAAGATGTGCTAAACCATTTTATTAGAGATTGGTGTCTAAAAACATAAATTGTTGAATTAAACTACCTGGGTTTTAACACATATTTGGCTCATAGAAGCTCTGTGCCCATAGGCAAATTACTTAATCCCTCTTCTTTCAGTTCCTAAATCTTTAAAGTGAGTGCAATAAAAAACAAACAAATGAAAAAAAACTAGCCCTTTGGTTGTTATGAGGAATAAGTGAATAAATATATATAAAATATTTAGAAGATAGATATCATACAGGTCACACATTATAGTAGTAATTATTAAAGTTGTATAACTTGAATATTTTCTTCAATGGATATTTTATAGAGATCACCTGCACCCTCCACCATATCAAGTCTTTCTCTTTGCTATTTTGTAGCATTCACTTCCTAAAAAAAATTTGTATTTTGGTCAGAGATCATTTTATGTAGGTAACTTACTCATTATTCAATAAATGAATGAATAGCTGAGTGAATAAATAATCTAGTATTTTGCCTGTCTGGAAGAGAAAATCCACACATAGAAATACCCCAAATGGAAGATATTATGGATAAATTCTACATGTGTTTTAGCAAAGAAAAATTGAGGATTTCGGGTGAGAGGTCTTGGGAGAAAACCTAACATAGAGGATATTTAAGGTGTGGTTTGAAGAGTAGGGGTTCATAAATTGAGAAGAGATAGAAAATCATTCCAAAAAGAGCTATCCAGCTGAGAACATGCTGACCAGATTGTCAAAACCATAAAAGAATTAAAATATTTTTTTTTAAGCTATAGTTGATACCATCTTTCTTTTACAGTTTCCTCAAAAGATTCTGCTGCTCTTTAGATCTGTTTTGGCTTTCATTGAGAGTACTGGACTAAAAAATATACAGATCTCAAGATTAATTAAGTTTGTCTGTATGGGGACTCATTCAATGTAGGGGAAGGGGCTGAAGGCCAGAAGACCAGTGAAAGGTGATGCAAGTTATGAGATATAACCATCTAGCAGGAAGAATACCAATAGTAAACAATAGAAAAGAGCTTGGCTATAGGAGCCATAAGATGCCACAGAATAGATTTAACGAGGGACATGACCAAGAAACATGACCTCTATAAAGAATGCTATAAAAATTTATTAAGTGATGTAAAATATTTGAATAAATGGAGTGTTACATCATATCTTTGGGTAGGAAGACTGCATAATGCAAAGATGGCTGACTCCTAAATATAATGCATTTTAATCCAAACCCCATAGGATTTTATCTCTAAGATTCTCCAAAATTATTCCAAAATGCATCTAGAAAAGAGAGAGCTACTATTTGAACAAATAAACTTGTTTTGAGTATTTCTATCAGATATAAATATTTAAATTCAGCTAAAATAAAAGTATAGTATTAAGACATGAGTAAACAGATAACACACACAAGGAAATAAATACTATTATTCCTATGAGTTTAGGAAAGCATAAACCTATAAATAATATCAGGGCAAATTCACAAAGGGAATAAGGTAAATGCTGTGTCACACTATGTGTATATATATATATTCTTTATCTAAATAGACTACAAATGACATTAGAAAATTAAAATATTGCTTAATTCTATAGAGGGATAACAGTCTAAGATAAAAATTATTGTATTTGCACAGAAACTATTCATAAATATAATTACATAATAATTTTACCTTAGTATATATCAAGAGTATACAAGGGACTGAGAAAATAGAAATAATTAATGTATTCTCGTATAAGCAGTTCATGTTTTTAAAATCAATAACATAATAAGCAAAGAAAAATATAAATTCAAAGATAAACAACTGATATATATAATTCTATTGCTTACTAAATTAATCACATTTGAAAACTTAGAATAACCAATGTTGGTGAAGATTTACTGAAGCTGTTACTTTCAAAAGGGTTGGCACTGTAAGGAGAAAATATGTTCATAATCCTTTAAAATACTCTTCTCACTTTTTGGAACCTATTAAAAGTAGTAGAACTTATTGAACTCACACTGGTCAGGATGGCCATCATCAAAAAAATCTACAAACAATAAATGCTGGAGAGGGTGTGGAGAAAAAGGAACCCTCTTGCACTCTTGGTGGGAATGCAAATTAATGCAGCCACTGTGGAGAACAGTACAGAGGTTCCTTAAAAAATTAAAAAGAGAAATACCATATGACCCAGCAATCCTACTACTGGGCATATACCCTGAGAAAACCATAATTCAAAAGGACACATGTACCCCAATGTTCACTGCAACACTATTTACAATAGCCAGGACATGGAAACAACCTAAATGTCCATCGACAGATGAATGGATAAAGAAGATGTGGTACATATATACAATGGAATATTTCTCAGCCATAAAAAGGATAGAAATTGGGTCATTTGTAGAGAGTGGATAGACCTAGAGTCTGTCATACAGAATGAAGTAAGTCAGAAAGAGAAAAGCAAATATCGTATATTAACACATATATGTAGAATCTAGAAAAATGGTACAGATGAACTTATTTGAAGGGCAGGAATAGAGATGCAGACATAAAGAATGGACGTGTGGACACGGCGAGGAAGGGGGGTGGGATGAATTGGGAGATTGGGTTTGACATATATGCACTATCATGTGTAAAAGAGATAGCTAGTGGGAACATGTTGTATAGCACAGAGAGCTCAGCTTGGTGCTCTGTGGTGACCTAGATGGGTGGGATGGAGGGAGGGAGGGTGGGAAGGAGTTCCAAGAGGGAGGGGATATATGTACACATATAGCTGATTCACTTCGTTGTACAGCAGAGACTAACACAACATTGTTAAGCAACTGTACCCCAATTTTTTTTAAAAAGAGGTACTACTAAAATGTAATATAAATAGTATTGTGAAAATAATCATTCTAATTCATATATAACATCCTTATAAAGATCTATAGTGTAGATATAAAAAATAAGGTTTGGTCCTTTGATGAAAATATGTGATCAGTCAAAAATGAGAGTTACAAAAAGCAATGAAAGATCAATGTTTATGAAAGATACTTTGTGTGTATGTGGGAGGGAAGGTACTTACAGATAATAATCTCAAAAATGTGATAAAAGTTATTTTATTCCTCTGAACCTTAGTGTCTTTGCCTATTCAAAAACCTAACAAGGGTTTCCCTGGTGGCGCAGTGGTTGAGAGTCTGCCTGCTGATGCAGGGGACGCGGGTTCGTGCCCCGGTCCGGGAAGATCCCACATGCTGTGGAGCGGCTGGGCCCATGAGCCATGGCCGCTGAGCCTGCGCGTCCGGAGCCTGCACTCCGCAGTGGGAGAGGCCACAACAGTGAGAGGCTCGCGTACCGCAAAAAAAACAAAACCTAACAAGATTTTTGTGAGCAGAAAAGAAAAAAATTTTTGACAGTGGTGTACTATATAATACATGTAAAACACATGTAAAGCATACAGCAGAGAGTCTACACCCAATTTTAAAACATTACTTTCCTTCACCTACCTTTTTATTAGCAATCTTATATCCTATAGTTTTACACAACACTTTAGATTCAAATAGGGTTTAATATTTTAAGCATTATTCTGACTTGAATAATGCCTATAGTGTTAAATTCACAGTTATACACTTCACTTGAATCAACCAAGAAAATATATCTCTTTAATTTTTAGATAAATGATCACACCTTCCTCATCTGTTGTATAATAGAAAAACTTGCCAATAAGCAATGTATCGATCATTTCAGGATTGATCTGCCTCTGTTGTGTTTTAAAATGTGTTTTTAGTAAGTAGACAAAACAGTATCTCACTGTAATAAATGAACACCGAACAAGGGAATTATCTAATCTGTTAGATATATATGATACTTGATTACTATTTTTTAGAATAATAAGAGGTGACCAAATGTGCCTCAGCACAGGGAAAAGATTTACAAGACCATCATGTCTTTTTTCCAGATTTCTGCTCAGTAAGCAATCTTCTGACAAAAACTTGATTTTCAAAGTACCTAAATACTGAGAAAGGATTACACTATGGGATATAAGCTGGTATTTAAAATACTGAAAATGTGTAGGTCCATTCATAAATGTGTTCATTTCCAATTTAATTTTTCAGAGTCTTGTAATTTTGAGTAACAATCAATTCCTAAAGCCTAATAGAGTTGAATGTTCCAGTCTGAAAATTTGAGAACCGTAGCCTGGTCTCAATGTCAGTACCACGTTAGTGATCTGAAGGCATTGGAGGGGAAAACATTGCCACCCTCCACCAAACACCAATTTTTAGTATAGGCAAACGATATTTTCTGACTATTTGGGAAAAGCTACATAAATGAGCTTGAAATTTCCTACCTCCACCTTCCAACGTCTCCAAACACTTCATTTGAGGAAACCCCTGAATCCGTTATATCCCAGACCAGTGTTCCATCTCTCTCACCTTCTAGGGTCAGAGAGAGGACATATTTTTTTTTTTTTTTTGAAATGTACAAGTTATTCTTAATTCCTAGGAACTGATGGTGAATGTTAGCTTCTCCACAAACGCTTCCTAAGACTTTTGTCTTTAGAACCAAAAAGTGAAGTTATGACTGGTCAGGGGAGTCTTGTTTCATTACAGAGAGTTATTAAGAATGAAAATTCTATCTATTTAATGCATGTACCAATGACTGCTCTATTTAAGATCTATTTGAAAAATATAAATCAGAAATCAATATAGACAGGTCTATTATCAATCCCAGGTCTTGATGTCCACAATGAATTACAGTAAATAGAATACAAAGAGTTGCTTTGTTTATATTACTTCCTTTCCTATTAAAATGTTACTACAAGGTAGCAGGTAGCTATTTTTATTTTGCTGACCATCTCTTCTTCTCTCCCTCAATCAAAACTATTTGTGGTTAAATTATATAAACGTTTATTCATATTAGATTCCACGGTGTTTATAAAGTTATATGTATTTTAAATATATAGAGAGTCATACCTAAGATTAAGTGTTCAAGAAATGGAAGCAACTCTTACAGCAGATTTCAGGTGAAAAAATAGCTTCATAAATTCTATTTTGGGAAAATAAAAGAGGAAACTATCTTAAATTCATAGAGATAAACTATCAATAAATTGAATGTGCTGAATAGCTGACAAAAATCTTGAGAGACTAGTTAACCAGGTTTATAAAAATACATGTACTTTTCAATTTAGTAAAGCATATTCCTTCATTTAAATGGTACAATATTATTTTCACATAATTTTCAAGCTATTGTTTTTATTTTTAAAAAATACTAATGAAAAGAATTACAGTATATAAGATTCAAAAATATTTTAATAAGAATAATGCAATGAAATCTATAATTTATTCCACATCATATCATCTATTAGATTTTTATTCATAAAACATCTCAAAGAATCTTCAGTTTGCTTCTCAGAACTTTTCTATATACAATTTGAGTTTGTCTTAGACATGAGTGGAGTAGGTCAAGGTCACCAAGTTATTACACTCATAAACTGAAGGACCATGAAAGTGCATCTCACAATATGTCAATTTCAATAAATGAGTCAATTAATAAAGAAACTGACATATCAATCATGTAAAGAGAAAGGAAATGCAATAACCTAATTAATAATCCAATTGAAATATTCATCATTATGAAAGAAAGAAAATAATTATTGGTTCTGCATTGGATCCAGACACTTTTTAAAATTTGACAATTTTACTAACACATTAAAGTAGTCATTACTTACTGTAAACAAATTTATATGTGTCTGTAGTAAGCTTTATAATTCCTGTGAAGATGTTGTACCTGTGCATGTCTGTTGGACAACCTTCAGATCTGCAGTAGCTAATTATTTCATAGTCTAGGCAGTGCTTTTCTGGACAAATCTTCGGGATGTGCAATATTATATATCAACCTATAAATAACTGATAAAAATCTTTAGAAATTATGGAAATAGACATGTTTGGGGGCATAGGAATTGAAAATCACCTTGTCCATCCTGAGAGAGCATGGGCATTTGACTTTCTATTAGCTACTTAAATGTATTTTCCTAATAAAAAAGGAAAGAATGAAGCCAAAATAAAGATTATGTTTGCAAAGCTGAAAGAGTATTACCATATTAGATTTAATTAAAATTGAAAAGCCAAACTAAAAGACTTTAATAAAATGTTGCCTCTTTTCTCCAATATTCATTTGATAATCCATGAGACACAAGCACATTTCCATAATTTTATAAAATAGTGTTGTACCATATATGTGTGTATGTATATATAGACATATATATTTATCAGAAAAACAATTATTTTGTTTTTGCCTTTTTTTGAATTTTCCTCTACCTCTTTTTCTCATTCCAACCCTAACAGGCACTGCTCTCTACCCCTGGTCATTGATGTTAATGACTTTTTATAACCATTTCCATATTTTTTCATGCTCATGTATTTTTATTAAAATAACTTAGAGACACAAACACTTATGAGCCTATTTTTTTTTTGTTTTCTGTATCTTTTTTTATCCCACTCAACAATATCTCTGAAAATCATGCAAAACAACAGATATAATAATAGTATATTTATTATTGTGTCTAACATACTTTATGGTATGGGGGACCATGATATGATATGGTCCAGCATTTTCCTATGATAGCATTCATTCAGATTACAGGTTTTAGCACTATAAATCCCCAAAAATATCCTTGTACATTTTTTTCTTTTTTTTTTTATGCTTAGAGGGTAGATTTTCAAGGAATGGAATTACTGGGTTTAGAGAGTAAAAGTACCCATGTATTTAAAGAAGTTACCAGTTTGCTTTTACCAGCAATATATGACTTTAGCTTTTGCTCATTCTCCAAGCCAGTAGCAGGTGCTAGAGTTTGTTTTGTTTTGGCCTTACAGTTTAATGTAATAAATTGTTTTAACTTGATTTGCATTTCACTGGCTACTGGCAATGTGGGCAGTTTTACATATGAATTGTTACCTAGATTTGATCTTTAAAAAACAAATCCCCTCCTGATATTACTTACATTTGTATTAGATATTTTCTTATGATTTTGTAAAAGCTCACTGCTTATTATAGATATAAACACTTTTATTTTCTACATTGCATTTTTTTTTTTTTTTCAAAATCTACTGGCTGTTTTTGATGTTACTTATGATGTCTTATATGTTAGAGCTAGTTCAGTGACACTTCAATGCTAAACTATAGCATTTAATGTTAAAGTATAAGCCACCACATGTGACATCTACATTACTAATTTTGACTAAAAATTTCTCCTCTGCTCCTACATTTTCTTGTAGTATATTTACTCAATTTATTCACATATATGTTTTTAGACAATCAGGAATATATTTTTGTATATGATAAAGATAGAAGTTGTATTTTATATTCTTCCAGATGCATAGATATTTGTGCAATCACCATTTATTAAATAACCTATCTTTTCTCCACTGCATTTTACTTTTTCCATTTAAGATATTAATATTTCATTTATACTGAGATCTCTTTCCAAGTTGTTTCTGCCACTGATCTATTTATCAATTTCTATAACAATACTATATTAATTTTTATTGGTGGCCTTGTAATATGTTTGTACTATGTTTTGCAACATGTCCTTCACTATTGTTTTTCATACTTGCTTTGACAATTCTTAAGCTAAGTAAGTGTAGAAGATGATAGGCATAATCTAAAAGCGAGGGACAACTGTTTTCCCCCCATATAAGAATTGAGGTTGTTTATTTGATTTAAATTAAAATTTTCCATAGGGATTCTAATTTCAAATTAGTATATCAATTTTTAGAATTGATTTTAATGCTATTATCTCTTCCTGTTACAATGACAGCATATATATCTATTTTCATTTCATGGTATTGAATAAGATTTGGATGTTTTCTTTATCCATATTCATATTTAATTTTTTCTTAATTATTTTGCAATTTTTCCCTATAGAGCAAGTAATATTTTATCTAATTCCACTAAATGGCACTTACTGCTGGATTAGGAAGAAAAAGAAGCTTTATATATATATATATATATATATATATATATAATATACCATCTATCTAAAGAAATGTTTGACTTTTTATATATTATAGTTCGGTATCAATTTTTTTCCTCCAAGTTGTTGATTTCATGAATTAGGCTAACAACTTTTTAAAAAATAATTCATTTTCCATAATCTGAATAAAGTTGGCTTTATCAGTATCCCATGCTCATGTGATTTTGCTGGATCATCTTAATATTTTATGTGGAAACACTTTTTCAGTTAAGAAAATGTCATTTTTGTATTATCTTTATAAGCTTTTAGTGTTGTGTTGTGTTGACTTACTAGAATGAGTCAGATAATTTTTTTATTTCTTTGGTCTTGAATAACTTACATAAACTTGAAATTATTTGTTCTTTAAAAATGCTCTGATGAATTCAGCAACGTAGAATGACACAAGAATAACATACAGAAATCAGTTGCATTTCTTTACACTAACAATGAAATATCAGAAAGGGAATATATAAAAAAAAATACCTTTCAAAATCATACCCCCCAAAATAAAATACTCAGGAAGAAACCTAACCAAGGAGGTGAAAGACTTATACACTGTGAACTATAAAACATTAATAAAGGAGATTGAAGATTATTCATGCTCTTAGATTGGAAGAATTAATATTGTTAAAATGGTCATACTACCCAAAGCCATCTACAGATTTACTGCGCTCTGTAGAGCACTCAGATTTTATTTAATGTCAAATTACCTTGACATTTTTCACAGAACTAGAACAAATAATCCTAAAATTTAGGTCTTTTATGGAACCATAAAAGACCCAGAATTGCCAAAGCAATCCTGAAGAAAATGCACAAAGCAGGAGGCATAACCCTCCCAGAATTCAGATAGTACTACAAAGCTACACTAATCAAAACAGCATGATATTGGCACAAAAATCAATAGATCAATGGAACAGAATAGGAAGCCCAGAAATAAACCCACATTCCTACAGTCAATTAATCTTTGACAAAGGAGGCAAAAATATAAAATGGGAAAAAAACAGTCTCTTCAGCAAGTGGTGTTGGGAAAGTTGGACAGCCACATGTAAATCAATGAAGTTAGAATGGACCCTCTAACCATAAACAAAAATAAACTCAGAGTGGCTTAAAAACTTAAACATAAGACATGACACCATAAAACTCTTGAAAGAGATCATAGGCAAAACATTCTCTGACATAAATTGTACAATGTTTTCTTAGGACAGTCTCCCAAGGCAATAGAAATAAAAACAAAAATAAACAGATGGGACCTAATCAAACTTCCAAGCTTTTGCACAGCAAAGGAAACCATAAACAAAATGACAGCCTACAGAATGGGAGAAAATATTTGCAAATGATGTGACTGACAAGTGATTAATTTCCAAAATATACAAACAGCTCATACAACTCAACAACAAAAAACCAAACAACACAATTGAAAAATGGACAGAAGACCTAAATAGACATTTATGCAAAGAAGAAATACACTACTCAGTTGCCCACACCCATGAAGCCAGGTCAGCTGCCTGTCAGGGCTCTGGAAAAAATCCCCCGGACAGAGCTGTTCAGGTTGTGTAATAGTATGATAAGTTGTTTTTTCACTTGAGGAAGGGATGCTTTTTAAGAATCTCCCCAAATGACTGTGGGCTAAGTATGACCATCCCTATATGGATCTGTGTTCATGTACTTGCTGAGTACTTACTTGTGTTCAGTGGGACCTCAGATACTTATACTTTCTAGACCTCATCTTTGTTACCAGTGAAATGGGCATGAATACTGTTCCCCGGGACATAGGTTTGTAAGCATTAAGTGAGGTGAGTATATGATGCTTTTAGCATAGAGCTGACACAGTGTACTTGCTCAATAAATAATATTGGTTATTGTTACTAAAAAAAGAAAAAAAAAAGAAGAAATACAAATGGCTAATAGGCACATGAAAAGATGTTCATCGTTAATTATTAGAGAAATGCAAATCAAAACTACAATGAGGTACCATCTCACACCTGTCAGAATGGCCATCACTAAAAACTTTACAAATAACAAATACTGGAGAGGATGTGGACAAAAAGGGAACCCTCCTACACTATTGATGGGAATGTAAATTGGTACAGCCATTATGGCAAACAGTATGGAGATTCTTCAGAAAACTAAAAATAGAACTACCATATGATCCCGCAATCCCACTCCTGAGCAAATATCCAGACAAACTCTAATCTAAAAAGATACATACACCCCTTTGTTCATAGCAGCACTATTAGCAATAGCCAAGACATAGAAGCAGCCTAAATGTCCATCAACATATGAATGGATAAAGAAGATGTGGTACATATATACAATGGAATATTACTCAGCCATTAAAAAGAATGAAATAATGCCATTTTCAGCAACATGGATGCAGCTAGAGATTATCATACTAAGTAAGTTGGAAAGAGAAAGACAAATACCATATGATATCACTTATAGGTAAAATATAAAATATGAAAAAAAGTAAACCTGTCTGCAAAACAGAAACAGACTCGGGGACACAGAGAACAGACTGGTGGTTGCCAAGGGGAAGGGGGTTGGGGAGGGATGAAATGGGAAGTTGGGGTTAGCAGATGTAAGCTATTATATATGGAATGGATAAATAACAAGGTTCTACTGTATGTCAGAGAGAACTATAGTCAGTATCCTATGATAAACTGTAATGGAAAAGAATATTTAAAAAATGAATGTATATATACAGTTGTGTATATATATATATTTGAATCACTTTGCTGTACAGCAGAAATTAACATGACATTGTAAATCAACTATACTTCAACAATAATAATAAAAATTTTTACATGCTCTGAAACTCAGAGGTAACCTTCTAGCTTGGATCCTATTTACAATGGTAGATCTTAATGCTCAAATCACTTCTAGAAACTGGGATAGTTGCAATTTCTATGAATTCTTTTGTTAATTTTAGATACTTAAAATTTTACTAAGAAACATGTTTCCTTTAGGTTTTCAACAATTAGCCACAGTGTTATACATAGTATTCTCTTCATTTTCATTTTAACTGTATTTCTAATTATGTTTTCGTGTTCTTGACTCTTGTAAATTCTGTCTCAGTCTTTCTTACTCAAAATATATCCAGGATTACAGTTGGCCTTTGGTATCCTCTGGGGAGATTGGTGCCAGGACCTTCCACAGATACCAAAATCCCTGGATGCTCAAGTCCCATAGTCTGTGCACCATCAGGGGTTCTGCATCCTTGGATTCAACCACAGATCCAACCAGCCTTGGATCCAACCAAGTGTGGATGATAAACGTTGTACTACATGATACAGGGTTGTTTGATTCTGTGGTTGCAGAACATGTGGATAAGGAGGGCCAACTGTACTTATTTTACCAACCTTTCTAAGATTGCAAATTTAAATTTGCTTCCTATTTCATTAATTTTATTTTAGTTTTTATTTCTGTTTATCATTTACTTTGATTATTTTTTCTAACTTCCTAAGGTCAATAATGAAGGCATATAAAAGTAATATTTCCCCTTGAATCCAGTTTTTACTGGACTGTTGTTTTGTTGAATCATTCTTTTATTGCTTTCTTTTTGTCTGTTTGTTTTTTGGTATGATCTTATTTCTACCTTTGCTTTATTTTGGTATACAAAGTTGTCTAAACATACACTTATTAATTTCACAATTTTTGTTGATACTTCGGTCACATTTATATTTGGATCAGAGAACATGGCTTGTAAAATATCTACTTTTTGGAGTATTTAGTGATTTTTCTTTTTGCCTGCCAGTACACACTTAACTTCATAATTTTTTTCACCACATATATACAAATAAATGTGGCATAAGGTGTTAAGACTATTGGAGAATTAAATCATACCTATTTTTTTCTGTTAATTTGGTTCACTTCTGTATGTGTGATATTTAATCCCCTTTATAAGTACATGTTAACAAATTATGATTGTATTTCTACTAATTTTTATCTTGTATATGTTCATTATGGTGTTCATTTTATTTTTGCAAGATGAGCCTTTTATGTTATGTCACTTACTATATAGCTTCACAATTTTAACATTAAATTACAACTTACATGCCATAAATATTACAATTTCTGCTTCCTTTTCTTGGTCAATGTTTAATTTTCTCCTTTATTTTTGAATTCTGTCCCTGCAAACTGAATCTAGTTGTTTTGTTTTTATTTTTATTTTAATAATCTATTATTATTCTTGCTTCATTTGTCAGGTTTTAGTATTGCTATAAGAACTCAGGTGACAGTCTCATTTTTCTTTTCCTTAGAATTCAGGAATTCTATAAAAATATGTTCAAGCATTTTCTAGCTTCAACTCAGTAAACGTTTTAATAGAGAGGATCAGTTCTCTTACAATTCATACAAAATGTCTCTGGCTGTTTATGTCATAGTTAGCACTGTGTCTTTCCTCTGGAACTTCTACATTACAGGTAGAGCCAATTGTATCTATATTTCAAGTTTCTTTTTTTGCTTTAGCGTTTTCATCTTTTTATATTGTTGTTTGTGTTATGAGAGAATTCTTGTGTTTTGTCACCCAGTTCACTTTAAAAGGATGAAAAATAAACTAAAACATCTTGGATGTTCACAATTTTTAGGTCCAGAAAATCTATAAACTATGGTTAATGTCAATATACACTTTCAAGCCCTTAAAAGGCAAGAAAACTTTAAAACACATACTCCTTGAAAAAGGATTAGGGAACTTTAATTCTGGTTGTGCTTTAATTCTTTCAAGCGACCTGCCAAGTAAAATAAGAGAAAAATAAAAAACACAAATGTAAAAATGGAATGTGAAAAATATCAGAAAACATATAAATTCCTATCAAAATTTGTTCTCTAAACTTTAAGAGGAAAATTCACTTTTTTTCTTTACTTTGACTTACTAGTATCCTAAATGTAAACTATTAATTTATATTAAAGAAATCAAGGTTATGTTGTATAATTAAATAATAGGCAAATATAACACATTATTGATATTATTTGAAGAATGAAGGGAATCCAACATTTCATGATATAAACAAATCACAAGGTGTGCATTGTAAGCTTGATTTTTAAAATTTAGTAAAATAATTTGTCAACCTAATTGGAAATTTATATATATATAAATTTATATATGAGAGAGAGAGAGAGAGAGAAGGGGAGGGAGACAGAGAGAGAGGTTTTGAAAATTACATACTTGAAAAATTAAGGTCTAAGTGGTTTAGTCCAATTTAGTCTTCTAAAGGGTCAACCAAAACATTCAATTAATCTAACATTAAATAATTATACTTAATCATTTAATACTAATAATTTAATTTACTCAAATTGCTAACTCATTTCAACAGAAAATTTACTACATACACATAGAAAATTGAGATTTTTTTAAAATGAAAAATGTTAACAATGTTGAATTTTATGCTGGAGTAATCATTTTGTCAGATTTTCACTGAATTATTTTCTACTCATTCAGAAATATTTGACAGTTTATGACAAAACCAATGTGGAGTCATTTAGATCATCTAGCTGACACTATTTTTAAAAGTATGAGTCACTTTTTTATCCATGCAATTCTCATTCAGTTTATAATTATATTTTATTCTCAAATCTCCAGTGAACTTTTTAGACTAATTGATTCTTCATCAGTGCAATCTGAAATTTGTTTTTTTAGTAATGATTTTACTTAACTTTTAAAAAACATAAATTATACCTGAACTATGTAATTTTTCTGAGTACTCCAAATCGTTCTGCATTAGTTCACAGTAAGATTGTGAATAGTATTCATGAATGTAAAGTGTGTGTGTGGTGTGTCCATGTATGTATACGTGTGTGTGTGTGTATATATACACACACACACACATAAATTAACAAATACAAATATATGTATAGAGAAAGAAAGAAGAGAGGAACTGCATAGACTTGTATTCATGTGAAGCATATTAGTATAATCATTGAATTTCCTTCATATTGTTTCATATGTGGTTTTGAAAAAGTATATATATTTTACATATAACTTGATATGCTGATAATTGTAAAGGAAATAATGTTGGAACTTTTATGTAAATTTTATTTACATAAAGTTTTTTGTTTTCCAAATAAATGATTCACATTTTAAATAGGTAAGGAAAATAAAGTTCTCATTGGTGAGAGATAAAACTGAATATAGATGATTTTGAGAAAAGTTTATAAAGTAGGATATATAATTTTAGAGAAAATAATCCCAACTAATGGAGTAATCATCTACAACATAATAGTAGAAATGTATAAAAGATGCTACTTCTATTTATTCTGAAGTGTTTGTTATTGTACATATTACATATTTAAAAGTACACCATATGCTTTTAAATATTTTAACCTTATTTGAAATGTATACTTATTGTAAATATTATATTTTCTTTCCAAGTTATCCAGTGATTGTTTTATATCTGTATTTTTCAGGAATCTCAGTTGGCTATGATACCATACCAAGGGTGAAAATATTCCAGAAGGATTGTGAATACACACTGTTAAGCTTTACGAGATCCAGAAATGCTGATTTTAACCTTGGAATGGATAAAATATATTGGTTTGGACAAATGGTGCAAATGGAAAAATCTTAACTGCTCTGTTTTCTAAATTCAGGGCTTACTTCTGTGCAGGCTATTGTATATTCTCAACAAATACTTGTTTAATGAAACAATTAAGACTTTAAAACATTAGCAAATTTTGAGGCTGATAGACCTAATTTCAAATCCCAGTTTTGTAATTTTCCATGTATGTACTTTAATGAGTATTCAATCTCAATAACTGTTATTCATTTTATGCAATGGGCATTAGAAAAATAACACCAAGCTACAAGATTTTTTAAAAAACTAAATGACTAATGTGTATAGAAATAGATGCACGATGTATTGTACCTTGTATTAGTACTGTATTTTTATATTTGAAATTGAGGTCAAATTTTAAGTTAGTGGTAGTGACTTATCTCAGTGTAGCTATGCAAATATTCTTCTACTTTAACTTGGAAAATGTAGAGCATAACATAATTCTGAAATTAAAAATAGGAAAAAGAGTTCTCCCTCTCTTGCTTTCTCATCATCAGCAAATATTTACTGCTTTCCCACTATGTATATCACTCATTAGTTTGAGATAGAAGCATGCTTTTCCTCTCAAGATTTCCTTTCCTCTTATGACAAGGCACTACAAAGAGAGCCCAGATGAAATCATAGGTTTTCTTTAGTTAGCACTGCCATTTTTTTTTTTAATATTAGGATGTGTGCTTTAAAAAGTCACTACAAATCCCTTAAATTTGTTTACAGTCTCAGCAAGATCATTCTAAAATAATTTTACCTTAAGTAAATCTTGTAAGTTTTCTTTTCAGATTATAACAGTAAAGCATGTTTGTTAAAAACAGTAAAAATATAAAGGCAAAGCTATTATTTTCCTCATCACTACCTGCCTCCCATAATATGAGGTTGTCAGTTTGGTCAGCTTTCTGTGTATCCTACAATATACTGCTGTTTCTTTTCGTGTATTGATACATATTTACACAGAAATTCATACAATATACAAATACACCCACTTATTTGTTTATATTGATCAAATTGCAAGTGTATTCTAAGTCACATATTTGCAAATTACTTTAACAGCTTTATATATTACATTTATATATGTAATGCACAGTTATTTTTCAGTTTTTTTGTGTCTATTATTAATATTTTGGTTTCTGACCTATAACTGTCATAATTTTATATAAATTTAATTCCTGGATTTTTGTATTCTTACAATTATGATTTTTAACCATAGCTTCTCCAGATGCTTATTGTAATAATCAAGAAAATCTACTGGCATTTTGTTTATTTATATTACATTCAGCCACCCTAACAGATTATCTTAATAATTGCCATTTTTAATCTAGAATGTCTTCAATTTTTCCAAAGTCAAACTATCAGTGAAACAATATACTTTTTCTTCTTGTTGTTTCTTGGAGCGATTTTATAAAAATAATGGTAATAGACATTTCTATGTGTTCCTGGCTTTAAATGAAATTTTAATTTTCTCTTTATTACATTAAGATTTTCTATTCCTTTTTCATAAATGCTTTTATCATATTTATTTAAGAAATTTCTATTTATATATTTTTACATGTTTAAAATTAGGAGTGCCTGATTTTTTTCAAATAATTTTCATACTTTTCAATATGATTAAAGGTTTGTTCATTAATTTCTTTATACAACAAAAATATTTTATCTTAGGAATGCAAAAATTCTACAGAATCAAGTAAGATTAATAAAGTTGGCCTAGCTATAGTTTTACAAAGCTTCTGTTAGCTCTATGTGTATGGCTTTGTCTAAACTTAATTTTTTGTTTCTTATTATTTTTTTGTTTAAGCCAGAGAATGGTGTCCTCGGTATTTTTATCAAATACTGTGTCCTAAAAATTAAATATTTCTTTCTGGAAAACTAAGTTGATCCTTTAAAAGTTAATATGGCTTCTTATATTACTCACAAGTTCTAGGCTTCTTCACGATCTAGAGATCAGTTACTCTTAAATACAACATTGAGGAAGTCAACCCTATTGAATACAGGAAGCTGTATATTTATTAAATCACAAATTCTTCTCTTCAAGAGAATTTGGGAGTCCCAGAAAAAATAAAGAGTCCATGAACCAATAGTTTGAATGAAGAGTAAAAAAGAAAACACCAATAAGCTAAAGGAAACATATGAAAAAGAAAATACGAAAACAACAAAACTAAGAAATAAAAACAAATAAAGTTAAACATAAAAGAACATGTCCATATCTTTTGTAATATTTAATGCCAGGCCACGATGGAGGAATCTCTAGAATATTATGAAGAGAACACCATAATCAATAAAGGTGGATGAAATCACCATAAATTATAATTGATGTATTACAAAGTAGAAGATTGAAAACTACGGGGTACAGGAATCATTACAGGAAAATGAACTAATGGACCAAAAAAATTGAATATAGATGTGAAATTTCAGAAATAGATCACTATTTATATAAAAGTATAGCACATAGTCATATAGCATAGTGAATTAAAATGTGGCTCTAAGGTCAACTTCCTAGTTAATACTTGGTTCTGCCACCTATCAACTCTGAAAATTTATAAATTATTTAATATCCCTTTTCCTCATAATAATGGTAACTACACCATACATCTGTGGGACTACTGGACATGTCTAGCTTATAACACAAGTTAGCACTAAATAAGAGTTTTATAAGTTAACCATGATTCCTGGCAACATAATTGGAATTCAGTACTTGCAGTCTTTATAAATATCTTCTTGTACATACAAGAAGACCAAATGAGGACTTCCCTGGTGGTCCAGTGGGTAAGACTCTGTGGTCCCAATACAGGGGGCCCAGGTTCAATTCCTGGTCAGGGAACTAGATCCCACATGCATGTCGCAACTAAGAGTCTGCGTGTCACAACTAAGAGTATGCATGCCACAACTAAGAAGTCTGCGTGATACAACTAAAAAAAAAAAAGATCCCCCAAGCTGCAGAGAAGATCCTGCATGCCACAACTAAGGCTTTGGTGCGGCCTAAATAAATAAATAAATACCAAATGAAGCCCAAAGTTAGTACAAGAAAGGAAATATCAGAGCAGAAATAGAGACTAAAAAGAAAATAGGACAGATCAATGAAACTAAAACTAGTTCTCTGAGAAGATAAAGTTGACAAACCTTTGGTAGTCTTACCAGGAAAAAAGAGGAAGGACTCTAACAAAATTAAAAAGAAAGAGGAAATGTTATAACTGATACCACAAAAATATAAAGAATCAAAAGAGACTATTATGAACAATTATGTGCCAACAAATTGAACAACCTAAAAAAAATGGATAAATTCCTAGAAACATAAAACCTATCAAGACTGAATCATGAATAAACAGAAAATCTGAAGAGATCAATTACTAGTAGGATATTGAATCAGTAATCAAAACCTCTCAGTGATGTCAGCATCACAGCAGTTCTGAATCATTCCTTTTATCTCTCCCCTTCTATTCACAACTAATCAGACATCCATAACTGAACAAAAGTACCTCTTCACAGGACACCAGAGGTCCATCTGTCCATGTATCCAAAAGTGGGTGGATTGGACCTCAGATGATACTATGGTGCCAAAGGAGTTGTGGCAGCAGGGCAGAAATGATGACCTCTCTCACAGAGGAAGCAGGAAGTGAAAGTGGTAAGTGAAAATCTTCCAGGCCACAGCTCACACAGACTGCAGCTAGAGGGGCCTGTTGCTCTTTCTGAGGAGGTACCTTGGTGACTGCAGGGAAGGAAATGAGTGGGCAGAAGGCTGACAAAGAAAACTTACATTTCCTTCTGCCTGCCCTGGAATTTCAGCAAGAGATTCACACGAGGACCTCTGGGACTCCCCCACACAAGGATCCATCTACTGGATTGTGGGCACACCCAAAGCCCCAGGCACAAAGCCCTCATCTCTCTCCACTCTGGTTTTTTTTTTTTTTTTTTTTTGCAGTATGCAGGCCTCCCACTGTTGTGGCCTCTCCCGTTGTGGAGCACAGTTTCCGAACGCGCAGGCTCAGCAGCCATGGCTCACGGGCCCAGCCGCTCCGTGGCATGTGGGATCTTCCCGGAGCAGGGCACGAACCCGTGTCCCCTGCATCGGCAGGTGGATTCTCAACCACTGTGCCACCAGGGAAGCCCCTTTCTTTTTTTTAATACCAGCATTTTAATGCACACCAAAACAACCCTGAGAAAAAAAGAACAAATCCAGAGGTACCATGCTTCCTGATTTCAAACTGAAAACCATAGTAATAAAAACAAATGATATTAGAACAAAAATAAACACATAGACCAACAGAACAGAGAGCCCAGAATTAAATCTCAACATAAATGGTAAACTTATATTCAGCAAAGGAGCCAAGAACACGCAATGACAAAAGGACAGACACTTCAACAAATGATGATGGGAAAATTGAAGAAACAAATGCAGAAAAATGAAATTGGACCGCTATCTCATACCACTCACAAATATTAACTCAAAATGGATCAAAGATTTAAACATAAGAGTTCATAACATAAAGCTCCTAGAAGAAAATGTAGGGAAGAAGCTCCTCAACCATGATCTTGGCAATGATTGTTTTTGGATATGACACCAAAAGCACAAACTACAAAAGAAAAAAAATCAACATTTGGGGTTATATGAAACTAACAAAATGAGAAGACATCTTCCAGAGTGGAAGGAAATGTTTGCAAACCATATATCAGATAACAATTGAATGCACATTTTTCCCAGGAGGACATCAAAATGATCAAAAGGCACATGAAAAGATGCTCAACATTACTAATCAACAGGGAAATGCAAATCAAACCCACAGTGAGATATTACCTCACACATGTTAATATGGCTATCATCAAAAAGACAAGAGTCAATAGGTGCCAGAAAAGATGTGGTAAAAAGGGAACCCATATATTGATACATTGCTGGTGGGAATGTAAATTGCTCCAGCCATTACGGAAAACAATATGGGGGGCTCATTAAAAAATTAAAACTAGATCTACCGTATGATTCAGCAATTCCACTTCTGGGTATATGTCCAAAGGAAATGAAAACAGGATTATGAACAGATATACAAACTCCCATGTTTGTTGAGCATTATTTACAAAACCCAAGATATTGAAACAACCTAAACAGTTGAACCTAAACAACCTAAAGAGTCTTTCACAATGTGATTGAAGATCATTAGGGAGAGAGATTATCAGGGATAATCCAGGCACACTCAATGTAATAACAAGGGAGATTATAAAAAGATGGCAAGAGGATAAGAGAGTAATCAGGAAAGAGAGAGAGAGAGAAATAGAAATTGGAATATGCTATAATGCTGGCTTTGAAGGTACAGAATGAGGACAGGAAGTAAAGGAATGCAGGAGCTGGAAAAGACAAGGATACAGATTCTGAGCTTTCAGAAGAAATGCAGACCTTTAATTTTAGAACTTCTACAATTTAAAAATTATTTGGCCAAAAAATTAAATACTTAGGTGTAAATTTAACAATATATACAAAATTTATATGAAGAAAATGATAAAACTCTGATGAATGAAATGAAAGAACTAAATAAATGGAGAGAGTTCCATGTTCATGAATAGGAAGACTCAATATTTCCAAGATTTAGTTCTTCCTAACTTGACCTATAGATTCAGTGCAATCCCAATCAAAATCAAAGTAAGTTATTTTGTGGATATTAACAAACTGATTCTAAAGATTATGCAGCAAAACAAAAAAGACCCAGAATAGTTAGCAAAATACTGAAGAATAATAAAGCTGCAGGATTGATGCTATCCAAATTCAAGACTTATTATAAAGCTGCAGTAATAAAGATAGTGTAGTATTGTCAAAAGAATAGACAAATAGATCAATGGAACAAAATCGAAAGCCAAGAAATACACTCACATAAGTATAGTCAATTGATCTTCGACAGAGCAGCAGAGGCAATACAATGGAGCAAAGATAGTCTTTTCAACTAATTGTTCCGATTCTGCTGGACATACACATGCAAGAAAAAGTGAATCTAGACATAGACCTTACACCCTTCACAAAAATTAACTCAAAATGGATCACAGACCTAAATGTAAAATGTAAAACTACAAAACTCCTAGAAGACAACATAGGAGAAAATTAACATGACCATAGATATGGTGGTGATACTTTTAAAATACAACACAAAGTCACGATCCATGAAAGAAATAATTGATAAACTGGACTTCATTAAAATTAAAAGAGCTTCTGCTCTGCAAAATGGAATGTCAAGAGAATTAGAAGACAAGCCAGGGACTGGGAGAAATTATTTGCAAAAGACACATCTCATAAAGAACTGCTATTCAAAATGTACAAAGAGCTCTTAAAATTTACATATATATTATATGACATATAACATTCAATTAATACTATATAATATATATAATGTAATCTGGAATATATTGTGAATATATAAATTAATTGAGAAAAAATATATAAAAAACCATGCTTCGACATATTTAAATATCAAGAATGAGGGTAGAGATCATCTATGTCAACATAACAGCTCTGTATTGCAGAAAATTCTTAACCAAGATGATGATGGTATAAATCAATAAATCACTTTTGCTTTAAGAAATTTCTGCAGATGAATTTATCCAAACTATTCACTCATCTAAACAAATAGCTCATGATAGATTTTCATCTCTGTGATGCTGAAATATTTAATTATCAAGATTCATTTCAAGACCTTGTTGTTAAAGAGTCCACCAAAGCTATTTTGTCATAAACACTGACCTACCTCAATTATTTCAACACCTTAAATGATCCACTCTAACCAATTTGAACCAGATCAAAAAACCTCTACTAATCTCCTTCCACTCAGATATTAGATGGTTTTCTTCTTTATTGCATTAGATCCCACATACTTGGCTTTACTTGATCATTAGATTATTCTAATGATCTTTTATGGGAGTTGAACATTGGCACTTATATAAACATAAATATGTTAATTTTCTCCCAATATCCTTTAATTTAGTATGTATTGTCAATGTAGATATTGCATCACGTTTGTATTCTTTATACTAAGTTGGAATTGATGCCTATTCTTCTAACATTTTAATAAGTAATATTTATATTACATTTGTCAAAACTAAGTAGGATGTATTTAATAATTTTAGTTTACAGCTTTATTGCAGAACACTATTTCTTCCAGTTTTACTGAGAAATAATTGACATATAGCAATGTATATGTTTAAGGTGTATAGAATAATGATTTGATTTACACATATCATGATTATCACAATAGTTTCATGAACATTCATCACCTCATAGAGATACAAAATTAAATAGAAAAAATTGTTGTGATGAGAATGCAAGATTTACTCTCTTAACAAGTGTCATATATAATGTAAAAGTGTTAATTATATTTATATTACATCATTAGTACTTATTTATCTTATAACTGGAAGCTGGTACATTTTGACTGTCTTCATTCAATTCCCCCTCTGCCTCTGGTAGCCACAAATCTGTTCTCTTTTTCTTTGAGTTTGTTTGATTTTGAAGTATAATTGTACTACAGCACTATGATGGTTCCTATTACACAACATAGTGATTCAATATTCCTATACAATTCAGAATGATCATAAGTCTAGTTATAACACCAAAGATATTATATAGTTATTGACCATATTTCCCACACTGTACATTTCATACCCATGACTCATCTGTTTTGCAACTGGAAGTTTGAATGTCTTAATTTCACTTCTTTCTTTTTTTCATTTCACCACCCTACCCCCTGGCTCCACCTGTTTGTTCTCCATATCTATAACTTTGTTTCTGTCTTGGCTAGTTTGTTCATTTGTTTTATATTTAGATTCCACATATAAGTGATATATTTGTCTTTTTTCTTTCTGACTTATTTTACTTAGCATTATACAGTCTAGGTCCATCCATGTTGCAAATGGCAAGATTTCATCCTTATGGCTGAGTAGTATTCCATTTTGTGTGTGTGTGTGTGTGTGAGAGAGAGAGAGTGTGTATGTGTGTATGCTACATCTTTATCCATTCATCTATTGATGGGCATTAGCTTACTTCTATACTTGGCTATTGTATATAATGCTGCAATGAAAATAGGGTACATGTATCTTCTCTAATTAGTGTTTTTGTTTTCTTTGGATAGATAACCAGGAGTGGAATTGCTGGATCATATGGTAGTTCTGTTCTTAATTTTTTGAGAAAACTCCATACTGTTTTCCAGTGGATGCACCAATTTACATTCCCACTAAAAGTGCAAGAGTGTTCCCTTTTTTCAACATCCTTGCCAACACTTATTTGTTGTCTTTTTGATAACATTCTTGCAGGTGTGAGGTGATATATCATTGTGATTTTGATTTGCATTTCCCTAATGATTGTTTATTATTGTTGTTGAATTGTATAGTGATTTGTAGGTTTATCAGTCGTATCATTTGCAAATATTTTTTTCCCATTCAGTAGGTGGATGTTTCATTTTGTTGATAGTTTCCTTCACTATGTAAAAGCTGTTTAGTTTGAGGTAGTCCCATTTGTTTATTTTTGCTTTTGTTTCCCTTGTCCAAGGAGACATATCAAAAAAGAAAAAAAAAATATATATATATCACTAAAACTGATGTCAAAGTGATTACTGCCTACGTTTTCTTCTAGAAGTTATATGATACAAATGTTACATTTAAATGATTAATTCATTTTGAATTTATTTTGGTGCATGGTGTGAGAGAGTAGTCCAGTTTCCCCAACACCATATATTGAAGAGGCTCTCTTTTCCCCCATTGTATATTTGTGCCTCCTTTTTCACAGATAAATTGCCCATATAGGTGTGGGTTCATTTCTGGTTTCTCTATTCCATTCCTCTGATTTATTTGTATTTGTGCCACTACCATACTGTTTTGATTATTGTAGCTCTCTAGAATAGTTTTAAACCAGGGAGCATGATCTCTACAGCTTTGTTCTTTCTAAAGATTGCTTTGGCTCTTGAGGGTCTTCTGTGTACCTATACAAATTTTAGAATTATGTGTTCTAGTTTTGTGAAAAATGTCACTGGTATTTTGATAGTGGTTGTATTGAATTTGTAGATTGCCTTAGGTAGTATGGTCATTTTAACAATATTAATTCTTTTTTGCAATTTTTTCCTGTTAACTGATTTATAGTCTCATAGCTTTGTAGTTAGAAAAGATGATATGATTTTAATTTTCCTAAATTTACTGACACGTTTTTTGTGGCCTAGCATGTGATCTCTCATGGAGAATGTTGCACGTACACGTGCAAAGAATGTGTATTCTGCTGATTTTGGATGGAATGTTCTATATATATCTATTACATTTATTTGGTCTAATGTGTCATTTTAGGCAAGCCTTTCCTTACTGATTTTGTCTGGATGTTCTGTACATTGATGTAAGTAGGGTGTTAAAGTCCCATAATACATTGTGATACTGTCATTTTTTTGCTTTATATCTGTTAATATTTGCTTTATGTATTTAGGTGTTACTATGTGGGGTATATATATATATATTTACAATTGTTACATCTTTTTGGAGAAACTCCTTGATCTTTATGTAATGTATTTCTTTGTCTCATGTGACAGTCTTTGTTTGAAAGTCTATTTTGTCAGATATAAGTACTACTACCCCATCTTTCTTTTTTTTTTTTTTTGTGGTATGCGGGCCTCCCTCTGCCGTGGCCTCTCCCGTTGCGGAGCACAGGCTCCGGACGCGCAAGCCCAGCGGCCATGGCTCACGGGCCCAGCCGCTCCGCGGCACGCGGGATCCTCCCAGACCGGGGCGGGAACCCGGTTCCCCTGCACCGGCAGGCAGACGCGCAACCACTGCGCCACCAGGGAAGCCCTACCCCATCTTTCTTTTCATTTCAATTTGCATAGGATAAGTTTTCAATCCCTTCAGTTTCAGTCTCTGTGTGTCTTTAGATCTGGAGTGAGTCTCTTGTAGACTGTATATATGTACACCTTGTTTTTGTATCCAATCACTCTATATCTTTTGATTGGAGCATTTAGTTCATTTACATTTAAAGTAATTAATTATTGATTGGTATTACTTAGAGCCATTTTGTTAATTGTTTTTTAGTTTATTTTGGTTCCCTTATTTTTTCTCTTCCTTTGTGATTTGATGACTATCTTTGTGTTATGTTTGGATTCCTTTCACTTTGTGTGTGTGAAATAGACATATACATATATACGTATACAAGGTGTTTACTCTTTTTGACATCATATTTACATCTCTTTGTTTCATGTTTTCCTTAACTACTTACTGTAGATATAGATGTACTTCTTTTGTCTTTTAATATTCTTATTAGCTTTCTACATGTTGATTTATTATCATTACTGTATATTTGTCTCTACCAATAATATTTTTCCTTTCATAAGTTTCATGTTTGTAGTTATGGCCTTTTCTTTTTGCTTAGAGAAGTCCCTTTAACATTTCTCATAAAGCTGATTTGGTGGCGCTAAACTCTTAGCTTTTTTTGCACCCTAAATATTTTATTTGGAGAAAGCTTTTTTTGCACCCTAAATATTTTATTTGGAGAAAATGTTAACAGATAGCACCCTGGTACCAATCTTATTTTGCCATTTAGAAACAAAACAGGAGAATGATCAAAATTACATCTGAATTTTAAAATCACAAATTTCAAAGATTTCAAACTTTAGATGAGACAGAAGTAAATAAAATATATCATCTTTAAAACTTTTTGGCAAACGATTCTTTCTTAACATCTCATTTAAATTTGATTAAAATGCATTTATTATTAACTGGGGAAAAGCCAAACATTAGAAACATTCCTAGCTATTACGTATTACTAAGAAATATGTATCATGAGGCAGTTTGTTAAAGGTGACATTATGGTCGTCCTCCTCCTTTTGCATTGTCTAACACATGGTAGGTAAATATCTGTCAAGAAAATAAATTATTGAAATCTTCCATGATGTTCATCCTACAATGTTTTTACACGTTCTTCCCATTTAGTCTTCTTTCTTTGTAAGAAAAATTAGTATTCCCATTTCGGGGCATTAGTAACTTGCATGTAATATGTTTATGAGTCAGTGTTCCCTGATAGACAGTAGCCTGAAGTCAGCCCTGGGCGTTCCATTCTCTGTGGTATCCATATACTTCACATACTGTGCCATAAAATTCAGAAGCTCACTATATATTTACTTAATGAATTAATGAAGATCTTGATATCCAGGGAAGATGGGAATCATTGAATTAATGAGGTGATTTGAGGTTTCAACAGAGAATATGGGGGTATTTGGGACCTAAGAGAAAAACAGTTAGACATTTGTATTTTTAATGGAATTTTTTTTCTAACTTTTGTCTGTTCTTACACTCTCTGTTCTACTTTTTTTTCTAAACTGTTAAAATCCTCTTGAAAATGGAAATATCAGTCTTTTCTCCTTTCTCCTACTTAGCACCTGCCAATTCCAAGGCTTCAATTTTAATGTTCAAGTCCCTTTTTTTTTTTTTTTTTTACACTTTCTAGTCTTTATTACTGCTGTAGTTCAGATATGTATGGGTGATACTACTATGTATTTTTTTTTTAACATCTTTATTGGAGTATAATTGCTATACAAAGGTGTGTTAATTTCTGCTTTATAACAAAGTGAATCAGCCATACATATACACATTTCCCCATATCTCCTCCCTCTTGAGTCTCCCTCCCATCCTCCCTATCCCATCCTTCTAGGTGGTCACAAAGCACTGAGCTGATCTCCCTGTGCTACGTGGCCACTTCCCACTAGCTATCGATTTTACATTTGGTAGTGTTTATATGTACATGCCACTTTCTCACTTTATCCCAGCTTACCCTTCCCCCTACCTGTGTCCTAAAGTCCATTCTCTACATCTGTGTCTTTATTCCTGTCCTGCCCCTAGGTTCTTCAGAACTTTTTTTAAAATTTAGATTTCATATAAATGTGTTAGCATATGGTATTTCTTTTTCTCTTTCTGATTTACTTTACTCTGTATGACAGACTCTAAGTCCATCCACCTCACTGCAAATAACTCAATATTGTTTCTTTTTATGGCTGAGCAATATTCCATTGTATATATGTGCCACATCTTCTTTATCCATTCATCAGTTGATGGACGCTTAAGTTGCTTCCATGTCCTGGCTATTTAAATAGAGGTGCAATGAACATTGTGATATATGACTCTTTTTGAATTATGGTTTTCTCAGGGTATATGCCCAGTAGTGGGATTCCTGGGTCATATGGTAGTTCTATTTTTAGTTTTTAAAGGAACTTCCATACTGTTCTCCACAGTGGCTGAATCAATTTACATTGTCACCAACAGTACAAGAGGGTTCCCTTTTCTCCACACCCTCTCCAGCATTTATTGTTTGTAGATTTTTTGATGATGGCCATTCTGACCGGTGTAAGGTGATAACTCATTGTAGTTTTGATTTGCATTTCTCTAATGATTAGTGATGGTGAGCATCCTTTCATGTGTTTATTGGCGATCTGTATATCTTCTTTGGAGAAATATCTATTTAGGTCTTCTGTCCAGTTTTGGATTGGGTTGTTTGCTTTTTTGATATTGAGTTGCATGAGCTGCTTGTAAATTTTGGAGATTAATCCTTTGTCAGCTGCTTTGTTTGCAAACATTTTCTCCCATTCTGAGGGTTGTCTTTTCGTCTTTATGCTTTCCTTCACTGTGCAAAAGCTTTTAAGTTTCATTAGGTCCCATTTGTGTATTTTTGTTTTTTATTTCCGTTTCTCTAGAAGGTGGGTCAAAAAGGATCTTGCTGTGATTTATGTCATAGAGCATTCTGCCTATTTTTCCTCTAACAGTTTGATAGTGTCTGGTCTTACATTTAGGTCTTTAATCCATTTTGAGTTTATTTTCGTGTATGGTGTTAGGGAGTGTTCTAATTTCATTCTTTTACATGTAGCTGTCCAGTTTTCTCAGTACCACTTATTGAAGTGGCTGTCTTTTCTCCATTGTAAGTTCTTTCCTCCTTTATCAAAGATAAGGTGACCATATGTGAGTGGGTTTATCTCTGGGCTTTCTATCCTGTTCCATTGATCTATATTTGTTTTTGTGCCAGTACCATACTGTCTTGATTACTGTAGCTTTGTAGTATAGTCTGAAGTCTGGGACACTGATTCCACCAGCTCCGTTTTTCTTTCTCAATATTGCTTTGGCTATTTGGGGTCTTTTATATTTCCATTGGTAGATTGATAAGGATTGCATTGAATTTGTAGATTGCTTTGGGTAGTATAATCATTTTCACAATGTTGATTCTTCAAATCCAAGAACATGTTATATCTCTCCATCTGTTTATATCATCTTTAATTTCTTTCATCAGTGTTTTATAGTTTTCTGCATACGGGTGTTTTGTCTCCTTAAGTAGGTTAAGCCTAGGTATTTTATTCCTTTTGTTGCAATGGTAAATTGGAATGTTTCCTTAATTTCTCTTTCAGATTTTTCATCATTAGTGTATAGGAATTCAAGAGATTCTCTTTTACCTTTTGCTCATTTCTTATACTTTTGATCTCTCCATCAAATCTGAATGAAAGTCTTGTCAGGTACAGTATTCTTGGTTGTAGGTTTTCCCTTTCATCACTTTAAATATATCTTGTCACTCCCTGCTGACCTGCAGAGTTTCTGCTGAAAAGTCAGCTTACAGGCTTGTAGAGGTTTTCTTATACATAATATGTTGCAGTTCCCTTGCTACTTTTAAGATTCTTGATCTTTATTTTTGTCATTTTAATTACAGTGTGTCTTGGTGTAGTCCTTTTTGGGTTGATCATGTTTGAGACTCTGCTTTCTGAACCTGGATGTTTGTCTCCTTTCCCAAGAGGGAATGTTTCAGCTATTATGTCTTCAAATATGTGCTCTGTTCCCTTTTCTTCCTCTTCTCCTTCAGCGACCCCTATAATGCAAAATTTAATATGCTTTATATTTTCCCTGAGGTCTCTTATACTGTGCACATTTTAAAATTATTTTTTTCTTTTTTCTCTTTGGCTTCAGAGATTCCTACTCCTCCCTCTTCCAGCTCACTGAGCCATTCCTCTGTATCATCTAATCTACTGTTGATTCCTTCTAGTGCATTTTTCATATCAGTTATTATATATTTTTTCTCTGATTGTTCTTTAAATTTTCTAACTCTTTGTTAATAACTTCTCACTCAGTTCACCCAAGCTTCTCCCAAGTTCCTTGAACATCTTTACAATCATTACCTTGAAATGAACTATTTTTCTGGTAGATTCCTTATCTCCACTTCACTTAGTTCTTCTCCTGGGGTTTTTATCTTGTTCCTTTGTTTGGTATATATTCCTCTGTTGACTTTTTTGCCTAATTTGCTGTTTTTATTTCTATGTATTTGATAGGTTGGTTACATTTCTTGACCTTGGATAAGTGTACTTCTATAGAAGATATCCTTTGCATGCCAGCAGTGCACTCCCCTCTGGTCACTGGAGAGATATGCTCTAGGGGTACCACCTATGTGGCCTGCATGGGTCCTCCTGTTGTGGCAATTTGACTACTGTGAGTTGTCTGGTAAATGTGGCTGGCCCCTGCTCTGGTTAGTTGTCAGTCCCTGCCTTCTGCAGAGGCTGCCAGCCAGTGGTCAGCAGAGCTGGGTCACGAGGTGGCTGTTCATGAAACCCCAGGTGGGTCCCATATCTAGTGCTGGCCCCCTGCAAGTGGAACTGAGTTCTTGGTTAGGTGTCCTGGATCTAGTGTGGCCTGCTGGTAGGCAGGAATGTTTCCTGACATGGCTGACTTTGGAGTCCAAGGTGTGCCAAAGCTGAGGTAGGCCTGCTGGTGACTGTGGCTAGATCTGAGTGCAGTTGGTTGAGGGCTTCAAGGTGTCTCAGATCTCAGGTTGGCCTGCTGGTGAGTGGAGCAGAGGGCTAGGGGTTCCCAGGGCAAATGCTGTCTCTCTAGTGAGTAGAGTCTGGTTTCCAGGCCTCTAGCTGTGGGACCCTGGGTGTTCTGGAGTTAGTTTCATCCTGCTGTTGGGTGTGGCTTGTTCCTGACAAGGCTGGCTGTGGGGTCTGGGGTGTCTGGGAACTGGTGTCACCCACTGGTGGGCAGGGCTGAGGCCCAAAGGATCCCTGGGCTAGAGCTGGCTCACTGCTGTGTGGAGATGGGCAACAGGGTCTCTCTGAAGAGCCCTGGGGTAAAGAATACTACTGTCTATATCTGAACCAGTTGCTGGGCCAACTATAAGATATAATCAAATTTCAAAGTTAGAAGTTTATTTATGAGCTTAGCTTCCATGTATATCTATTACCTTTATGAATTTTCAGTTGGTTTTCATTGACAAAGTTGGAAATTTTTTGAAAACTGTTTAAAATTTTTCATTTATCATTATCTCCCCTGAAAGTTGATAAAATTGCATTCAATTTTTAAAATGTCTTTATAAAAAAATAGAAATGTATATATATTAAAGAAAATATAAACTACATACAAATAAAGATAAGAAAAAATTTTTTAAATTTATATTCCATTGCCTGGATGGAATCACTGTTAATATGTTAGAAAAATATATACATATATTTTCTCACAGAAATAGTATAATATAGACCTTTATATAACCTGCTTCTTTTATTTTTTTGCCATGTTTGCTTTCCTTATTATTTATTTATTTATTTAACATCTTTATTAGAATATAATTGCTTTACTATGGTGTGTTAGTTTCTGCTTTATAACAAAGTGAATCAGCTATACATATACATATATCCCCATATCTCCTCCCTCTTACATCTCCCTCCCACCCTCCTTATCCCACCCTTCTAGATTTTCACAAAGCACCAAGCTGACCTCCCTGTGCTATGCGGCTGCTTCCCACACTAGCTATTTATTTTACATTTGGTAGTATAACCTGCTTCTTTTAAATAACATGAAATTGTCTATAAATTTTTATCACTTTCTATAATATACAAAATATATGTAATATTTAACATTATATACAATATGCAATATACAAAGAACATAAATTTTATATATATAAAAGGAGAGAGAGAGAGAGAAACAGAAATTTCTACTCTAGAAAGACTATATTACTTACTATTTTCACATCTAGACTCAGGATTTTACAAGGGCTTAATGTTGCCAGTTGTATCACAAGTCCAAATTCCTCCCCTTAGCTTTTAAATTCTTCTGTAATATGAATGTTTATGTATTTGTATTGTGCTAACTTTATAAGCTAGAAACCCATGTTCAAAATTCATGGTAGTTCCATATATTGAAGAATCATTGCATCCCTAGGATAAATCCCACTTGATCATGGTGTCTGATCCTTTTAATGTGTTGTTGGATTCTTTTTACTAGTATTTTGTTGAGGATTTTTGTGTCTATGTTCATCAGTGATATTAGCCTGTAATTTTCATTTCTGTGATATCTTTGTCTGGTTTTGGTATCAGGGTGACAAAGGTAGCAGGAATATGGAGAAACTACAGTCTCTTCAATAAGTGTTGCTGGGAAAACTAGACAGCTACATGTAAAAGAATGAAATTAGAACACTCCCTAACACCATACACAAAAATAAACTCAAAATGGGTTAAAGACCTAAATGTAAGCCTGGATACTATAAAACTCTTAGAGGAAAACATAGGCAAAATATTCTCTGACATAAATTGCAACAATATCTTTTTTGATCCATCTCCTAGAGTAACAATAATAAAAATAAAAATAAACCAGTGGGACCTAATTAAACTTAAAAGCTTTTATACCCCAAAGGAAACCATAAACAAAACAAAAAGACAGCCCTCAGAATGGGAAAACAATATTTGTAAATGAAGTGACTCACAAGGAATTAATCTCCAAAATATACAAACAGCTCATTCAGCTCAATAACAACAACAAAAAAAAACCCAATTAAAAACTGGGCAGAAGATCTAAATAGACATTTCTCCAAAGAAGACATACAGATTGCCAACAGGCACATGAAGAAAATGCTCAACATCACTAATCATTAGAGAAATGCAAATCAAAACTATGATGAGGTAACACATCATACCCGGCAGAATGGCCACCATCAAAAAATCTACAAACAATAAATGCTGGAGAGGGTGTGGAGTAAAGGGTACCCTCTTACAATGTTGGTGAGAATGTAAAATTGTACAGCCACTATGGATAATAGTATGGTGGTTCCTTCAGAAACTAAAAATAGAGCCACCATGTGATCCAGCAAGCCTACTCCTGGACATATACTTGGAGAAAACCATAATTTGAAAAGATACATGCACTCCAGTGTTCACTGCAGCACTATTTACAATAGCCAGGACATGGAAGCAACCTAAATGTCCATTTAGGTTGTGATATATATATACAATGTGTGTGATATATATATATATATATATATATATATATATATATACAAAGAAATATTACTTAGCCATAAAAAAGAATGAAATAATGCCATTTGCAGCAACATGGATGGACCTAGAGATTGCCATACTGAGTGAAGTAAGTCAGACAGAGAACAAATGATATCTCTTTTATTTGGAATCTAAAAAAATGGTACAAATTAACTTATCTACAAAATAGAAATAGAGTCACAGATGTAGAAAACAATCTTATGGTTACCAGGGGGGATAGTGGGGTGAGGGATAAATTGGAAGATTGAGATTGATATATATACACTATTATATATAAAATAGATAACTAATAAGGACCTAATGTATAGCACAGGGAACTCTACTTAATACTCTAATTACCTATATGTGAAGAGAATTTTTAAAAATGTTGATATATGTATATGTATAACTGATTTACATTGCTGTACAGCAGAAAGTAACACAACATTGTAAATCAACTATACTCCAATAAGAAATTTTAAAAAACGTTATAACTTGAGTTAGCAAAAAAAAATTCTTAGTAGTTCCAGTTTAGCTGTGGACACAGGAGATATTTTGTGGGTAATTTGGAAGATTGAAATAAAGCTGCAAACTTAGATGCATATTATTACTTATGTACTGTCATCTTGGTTGGTATGGGCAGCAGTTGGGACCACACCTCTTTCCATTCACCAGGATTTTCTTTCAGCTTCTTTAACAACTAGACCATGTGAATATTTAACTCCATAACAAAGGGTGCTGGCTTCTCCAACACAACCACTCATCATACAAGTTGGAGGCTTGGAGGCCTTGAAAGATCATCCTCTTGGGTTCAGAGTCAGCCTTTCAGTGTCTGGAGTATCCCCACTTTCTCTAGTTCCTCTGTATCTTTCCTTCTCAAATGCCTGCTCTGAGGACTAGTACCAGCCAGAAATAACAGCTTCACAGAGACTGTTTGACTAGTTGTTCTGTTTCTCTGATTGAAACCTAAAAGATACACCGAGTTATTGTACATCATCCCTTTAGACAAAATGTCTGTTCCAGTGATAAAGCTATAAAGGATATTCTACATTCATTACATTAAGGATATTCTACATTCATTACATTGAGTTTGCCCTCACAGCACTCACAGGCTGGACTGTTTACAGGAATCAACTCATTCCCTTTCATGTGAAGGAATCAACTTTGTCTTTCAAAGAACAATTCAACCCTCCTCCTTGAAACTGTATTATAGCAGCAATTGTTTTATTTTTCTATATTTTAAAACTGATATTCAGTTTTAACTATTCAAGATGATTTAAACCACTTTATATAGTTCATCTTGTTTTCCAAATGTGTTTGAAAGATGGGGAAAAAAATCTTTTATAATTATTTTATTCCTGCAACACTGCTAGACATATAGTATGTAAGTCAAACTCTTGAGGATCAACGTTTAAGACATGCATTTCTTGGAACTTAAGAAAAAAATTCCTATTCCAAAAAAACTATAAAAACAACATGGGATTATTTATATAGGAAAGGGCACACACCAGAATCTGGGAGGGAAAAGAGTGAGGGATGATCTTGACATTATGGAGAAAAAACAACATTTGAAGAAAAACAGATTTCTGACAATTCTTTTGAAAAAATTTTCAAATTTTACTATATAAAATATGTAGGGCTGAGTATGAAATTTTACTGAGTATGAAATTTTACTATATAAAATATGTAGGGCTGTTATTATTTAACAACTAATTTAAAACTCAAAGAATTTGAGTTTGCCTCTGTTCTGTTAGCCACTATACATATTGCTTTCTACAGGCAAATAACTGTGGCAAAGTAGACAACCATATCTAACATAAAATAGAAACCAATTTTATATTTTCTTTAAAGATATTCATTCATAAACTTAAATTCTAAAAGTTAACAAAGAAAAATTTAGTACTCCCTAATAGTAGATTTCATATTAATTCAACCAGGTCTTCTTTTTTTTACAAAAAGATTTATACAAATTTCTACATTCTGGTCGAATCATGCATTGAGAGCCTGAGAATAAGAAACATTCTCAGACAGTCTTATGTATATAATGCATCACACAGTTCTCTGAAAATATCTGATATATTTATTTATTCATTTATCATTAATTTATGAAAAGTAACACAAAATAATGGCTATGCCTTGAGAGTAAAGGAAAAAGAAGACACAGAATTCAGTACAGAAAAATAAGAATTTAAAAATAGAAATTTAGCGATTATACATGAGCTGAAACATAAAAATAAATGTAATGTCACTGGCAGTTAACTCTTCTATGCCTGAAATATCTTAACTACTCATATATTTTTCATTTTAGGTGTTGAATTCAGATTTATGTTATTGGATTGATTGTTAAGTGGAATCAACATTGTCTTTCAAATCATACAGCTGGCAGAAATTCAAACCAATAGTTTATACATTAGTTAATGTCTTCATTTTAATGTTTCCTTCAAACTCACTTCCCTAGACCAGAGTTAGAAATTAAATACTTTTGTCCATAAATTCAAATTGATGACAGCATTAAGCTTAAAACAAATTAACAAATGATTGACAGGTTACTTTCTTACTTTAAGTCAACTTTAGGTAAATACCTAAAAGACTAAATGTCTGAAAGGAGCTAAATTAGAAAAATGAAACAAGGGAATAAAAAGAACTTTTTAAAATATGGTGTTAAAAGATAAAAATAAACTAAAATGATCATAAGATGTCATCATAACTTCCCTAGTCTATGGCAACCACCTCTTAACTAATTCTCTTATATCTACTCTTGCCTTTAAAACAAAAAGTCAATTCATTCACTAGTTTTAATGTAAATGTAATGATGCCACTGTCTTGCTTAAAATCATTCAATGGCTTGCCTTTGTTCTTGGGATAAATTCCCAAATACTTAATGTGGGTGGTAAGTCCCTGAATCTCTAGGCTCTCTTATTCCTCATCACTCTTCCTTCAATTACAATCTGTTCTTATGATTATTAAACTTTTCCCTGCCTTAGAGTCTGCACAAAGGATTTCTGCTGTAGACTGTTCCCACCATCTTCTCTTCCAGCTATGTAGAAAACTTTTTCCTTAGCTCCAGCTTAAACCTCACCTCAGAAGAAGCCTTCTCTAAATCTCAGACTTCATTAGAACCCTGGTTATATGCCCTCAAGCCATGCTGGTTATTTTTCTTTAAAATAATATTTTCTTTGCCACTATAACCAATATCTATATTAATTTTTACCATTACATTTCTAATGTTTAATATAGAGCATGTAACAGAGTATGATCAATAACTATGCACTGAATTCATAAATGATATTAAAAACTATTTGCTATTCATTATAAAATTTATGTTCTATTTTAAGTTATGATAAACATTTCTTTACAAATGGCTAATAAAATACTCCTTATTTGAAGCCATTATTAATCACAGGTAGATGGTTATATGAAGCTATTTTTTTAGAAATGGTCGAAACATATTATAAAGATTATCAACAAACTTATACCTTGAACCAGGGCACAATATATTTCCTCTGTGGCTGATTAGTGCTTTGCATTAATTATCAGGCAGAATTCTGAAACAACTCACTATCTACAAACTTCTATTACCCATTGGCAGCTGATTGAGTATCTTCCCAAATCTACAGTTTTTCTCTGGTAATTTCTCAGTGTCCCATCTCAGGTGATTATCTCTCTCTCTCTCTTTTTCTGCTTCTCTCTCTGCCTCTCATCTATCTATCATCTATCTACCTATCTATCATCTATCCAAACCGACCAACCATCAGCCAGTAGCTAACAACCTTCATCAGCTAAGCTTTTTAAAATTTGTTCTGTCTTGGCCCTTGCTGCATTTTCTGACAGCCAACTTCTGAGATCTAGGTCCTTTGGTCTGGTGTTTGCACTGGTTCTTGTCATTGTCTAAATCAATGTTCACATGGACACAGCCTAGCAGAGGGTGGGGTTCAGACAATTTATGGAAAATCCCCAGGTGGTCAGGCAAAGAGATGACATTCACAGAAAGAACAGATTGGGTTAGGAATAAGACACAGGGGTACAAGGTAAAATTACCAATGAAATGTGGGAGTCCAAACTTGAATATTTATTCTGGGACTGGAGAAGAAAGAGTGACAAAAAGAGAGATGAAAATGGGGTAAACATGTTCATTGACAGAGTAAAGATGTGTGAAGGATTTAAGAAGAATCTGCAGTTTATTCACAAGGGCAGTTTGTCAAAATACCATGGGGGAATATAAGGAAGATAGAGCTGAGAAGAGTAAAATGGTGACTGCATAGGTAATGCAAAAGTTATAAACATAGAAAATACATTCACGCTTACTAATAAGACATGGGAAATGCACATTAAAACAAATATGAGAGCTTCTCATTTAAGATATAAACATAAAAGTATCCTGAACTCATCTCCTCCCATGAACACACCTAAATCTACAGCTACATGTGGAACAACTTCCTCTGAAAAAAACTAAAAGTGGCTGAGTGACTCCTACACATCAGGAGAATGAGAGAAGTTCCACATCCAAACAGGTAGGAGAGGCTGAGACACAATCTTGCCATAAACCCCATCCCCAGTGTGGTGATCCACAGTCAGGAGGAAACTCAAGACTCAGAGCTTCTCCCTGAGGAGCACATTGGTCACCCCCAGTGTTTAAGACCTGTATCTGAGACATGAGCCCCCAAAACATCTAGCTTTGAAAAACCAATGAGGCTTGTGTCCACAAGACTATAGTGATCTGAAAAATAGCTCTTAAGCAGCTTGAATGCTTTGATTCATCCACCCAGGGGCCTGGTGGAGAAGAGGAGAGTTTACATGCATCTGGTGCCTTGGTTTTTACTTCTGATACCCTGGTCCTGCAGTTGCTGCCCAGGCAATGCTTCCTGGTCCTTTGGCTCTGTGCCCATGGGGACTAGAATTCCTGGTTACCATAGGAATGTAACAATTAGAGAGATAGTTATTGACAGGTTACCACCCCAAGGGAACTGCATGGACAGTAGACTGAAACACACCTACACTCTTTCTGTGAAAGAGGTCTATTTTCTTGTCCTTTCTTGGCCTAAGGGGCAGGCTTCAGGTTTGGCCCACAGCTAGTGCTCTAAAAATGTGTTCTCAGGGAATGTAGGCTGTTGCACTCCACCTTTGTGTTCTCCATCGGCCTCACTATAACTTGTGAATATCTCACAAACAGGAGATTATGTATTCGTCTGGTGCCCCAATTTTTGCTACTGCAACCAGGGGACCCACCTAGATAGCCTGGCACTGGTGGCCAGTTAGGCTTATGCTTGCAGTCCCATAGGACTGTATATATTTACATATATTAAAAGCTGCTGCCTGAGGGTCTGGCTTCCAATCAGCCTGAATCTAGATGTTGACTGAGATCCTCTGCTTTGGGACACTGACAGGTCTTGGAACCCCTAAAACTACAGGGAGCTATTAAAAATAAAATAGGCTGTTTGGACAGTCACAAAGATTTGAAAGACAACTAACAGCTAGGGCAGGGGTGAACAATAAGATACATTACCCACACAGGGCTACTCCTTCAAGACTGGGAAAGGGCTGTTTTATCTACTACATAGAAACCAACACAGAGAGTCAAGCAAAATGAAGAAACAGAAATATGTTTCAAATGAAAGGACAACATAAAACATCAAAAAATTATAATAAAACAGGGATAAGTAATTTACCTGATAGGGAGTCAAGGTAATGGTCATAAAGATGCTTACAGAACTAAGGAGAAGAATGGATGAACAAAGTGGGAAATTCAAACTGAAATAGAAAATATAAGGGACCAAAGATAGATCAATAAGGTGAAAACTACAATAACTAAAACAAAAAACCCAAAATAGTGTTTAATAGCAGACTAGATGAAGCAGAAGTCTCAGTGAACTCAAAGTTGGGGCAGTGAAACTAACACAATCAGAGAAGTAAAAAGAAAGAATTCTTTAAAAAGAGAATATAGCTTAAGGGACTTAAGGGATAACATCAAGTGGGTTAATATTCACATTATAGGAGACCCAGAAGAGAGAAAGATATGGGTAGAAAACTTATTTGAAGAAATAATGATTGAAAAGTTTCCTAACCTGGGGAAGGGAACAGACATTCAGGTCTAGGAAGACCAGAAACTTCCAAACAAGGTGAACCCAAAGAGATCCATATAAGACACATTATAATTAATGTGTCAACAGTTAAAGACAAGGAGAGAATCTTAAAATCAGCAAGAGAAAAATGACTTGTTATTTACAAGAGAACTCCCATAATACTATTAGTAGACTTTTCTACAGAATCTTTGCAGACCAGAGGAAGTGGTACAATATATTCAAAGAGCTGAAAGAAAAAAAAAGGTTCCAACCAAAGATATTCTACCTGGCAAAGTTATTGTTCCAAATTGAAGGAGAGATAAACATTTTCCCAGACAAGCAAACGGTAAAGATGTTCATCACCACTAAACTGGTCACACAAAACATTTTAAAAGGACTTCTTTAGGCTAAAAAGAAAGGACATTTATTGGGAACAACAAAAACAAACAGAAAATGTAAGTATTGATATAATTCTCACTGGTAAAGTTTAATATATAGTAAAGGTAGTGGATAAATTACTTATAAAGCCACTATGAAGGTTAAAGACAAAGTAGCAGAAATAACTACAATAATAATCATTAGTTAACAGATACACAAGATAAAAAGATGTAAAACGTGACATCAAAAACATAAAATGTGGGGTGAGAGTAAAAATGTAGAGCTTTAGAATGCATTCAAACTTTAGTGGTTATCAATTTAGAATAGGCTATTATATAAATAGGTTGTTGTATGTAAGTCTCACAGTAACTACAAAAGGAAAAACCTATAGTAGATAGAGATAAAGAGAAAGAGAAAGGAATCCAAGCTTACTACTAAAGAAGTTCATGAAAAACTAAGGAAAAGAGCACCCAAAGTGGTAAGGAACAGAAGGGAACTACAAAAGAGCAGGAAGACAAAAATTGGCCATAATTACATATTTATCAATAATTACTTAAAATGTAAGTAGACTAAATTCTCTGATCAAAAGATTAGAATGTTTGAATGGATAAAAAACTAAGACCTATCTATATGCTGCCTATAAGAGATTCACTTCAGATATAGAGACACACACAGAGTGAAAGTGAAGGGATGGAAAAAGATATTCCATAGAAAGGGAAAACGAACAAAACAGCTAGGAAGCTATACTGATTTCAGGCAAAATAGAGTTTAAAACAAAGCCTGTAATAAGAGAGAATGAAGGTCTCTTTATAATGATAAAGAGGTCCATCCAGTAAGAGCTGTAACATTTATAAATATTTATCCCCCCAATATATAAGCACTTAAATATATGAAGCAAATATTGACAGACCTAAAGGGAGAAATAGATAGCAATATAAAAATAGTAAGGGACTTTAATACCCCACTTACATCAATGGATAGGTCATCCAGACAGAAAATTAGTAAGGAAACATAGGCTTTAAATGACACATTAGACCATATGCATTTAACAGATATATGCAAAATATTCCATCCAAAAACAACATATACATTCTTTTCAAGTGCACATAGAACATTCAGCAGGATGCGTTAGGACACAAAATAAGTCTTAATAAACTTAAGATTGAAATCATATCAAACATCTTTTCCAACCACAATGGTATGAAACTAGAAGTCAATTACAAGAAGAAAAACTGAAAAATTCACAAATATGTGGAAATTAAACAAAATGCTACTGAACGACCAATGGGTCAAAGAAGAATTACAAGAGAAATCAAAAAATACCTTGAGACAAATGAAAATGGAAATAGAATATATCAAAACTTAAAACTGCTTTGCTGCATCCCTTAAGAGAGAAGTTCAACACAATTAATGTCTACCTCAAGAAACGAGAAAAAATCTAAAATAAACTGAACTTTACACTTCAAATAACTAGAAGAAGAACAAATGAAGCCCAGTATTAGTAGAAGGAAGGATATAACAAAGATAAGAGTGGAAATAAATGAAATAGAGATGGAAATAATCAATGAAACTAAGAGCTGTCTCTTTGAAACAAAATTGACAAACCTTTAGTTAGATGCACCAAGAAAAAGAGAGTACTCAAAGTCAGAAGTGAGAGATGTTACAATAAATGCCACAGAAATACAAAGGATTATAAAAGACTATTATTAAAAATTACATGCCAACAAAGATGACAACCTAAAAGGAATGGATAAATTCTAAGAAACATATGACCTACAAGAAATAGAAAATCTGAGCAGATCAATTACTTGTAAGGATATTGATCAGTAATCAAAAACGTCAAGAAACCAAAGTCCAAGACCAGGTAGCTTCAGGGTGAATTCTACCAAACATTCAAAAGAATTAATACTAATCCTTCTCACACTTTGTCACAACAGAAAAGGAAGGAACACCTCTAAACACATCTTACAAGTCCAGCATTATCCTAATACCAAAACCAGATAAGAATGCCAAAAGAAAAATAAAATTACCGGCCAATCTCCCTGTTGAACACAGATGCAAATATCTTCAATAATGTATTAGCAAACAAATTCAATAATACATTAAAAGGATCCCACAACATTGTCCAGTGGGATTTATTCCATGGATGCGAGAATGGATCAATATCTGCAAAAAAATCAATGTGATACACCTCAAGATAAAAACTCTCAATAAGGAGGGTATGGAAGAAATGTATCTTAACTTAATAAAGGCTATATATGACAAGACCACAGCTAATATACCCAATGATGAAAAGCTGAAAGCTTTCCTTCTATGATCTGAAACAAGACACTCTCACCACTTTTATTCAACATAGTATTGAAAGTCCTAGCTGGAGCAATTAAACAAGAAAAAAGAAGTAAAAGGCAACCATATTGGCAAGGAAGAAGTAAAATTGTCACTATTTGCAGATGACATGGTATAATATATAGAAAACCCTAACAACTCCACTAAAAAAACTGTTAGAACTAATCAATAAAGTCAGCAAAGTTGAACGATATGGAATCAACACCAAAAATCTGTTGCATTTCTATACCCTAATAATGAACTATCAGAAAAAGAAATTAAGAAAACAACCTCATTTACAATTGATTCAAGAACAATAAAATACCTAGGAATAAATTTAACTAAACAGGGAGGTGAAAGGCCTGTGTATAGAAAATTACAAGACATTAATGAAAAATTAAAGAATACACAAATAAATGGAAAGATATTGCATTCTCATGGATTGGAAGAATCAATATTGTTAAAATGTCCATACTACCCAAAGCAATATACAAGTTCAATGCAATCCCTATCAAAATTCCAATGGCGTTTTTCACAGAAATAGAACAAACAATCCTAAAATTTGTACAAAACCATAAAAGACCTTGACTAACCAAAGCCATCTTGAGGAAAACAAAACAAAACAAAACATAGCTGGAGACATCATACGCCCAGATTTCAAATGATATTACAAAGCTATATTAATTTTAAAAGTGTGGTATTGACATAAAAATAGATAAATAGATCAATGAAAAGAATAGAGAGCCCCAAAATAAACCCACACATATATGGACAACTAATTTAAGAAAAAGGAGCCAAGAATATGCAGGGGGGAAAAGACTTGGTGTTTGGAAAACTTGACAGCCACATGCAAAGTAATGACATTGGACCATTATCTTACACAAAAATTAACACATAATGGATTAAAGACTTGAATGTGAGACATGAAACCATAAAACTCCTAGAACATAGATGAAACACTTTTTGACATAAATCATATCAATATTTTCTTGCATCTGTCCCTCAGGGCAAAAGAAATAAAAGCAAAAATAAACAAATGGAACCTAATTAAACTTAAGAGCTTTTGCACAGTAAAGGAAACCATCAACAAAATGAAAAAAACAACTTGTGGAATAGGAGAAAAATTTGCAAATAATGCAGTCAACAAGAGGTTAATAACCAAAAAATACAAACAGCTCATACAACTCAATATAAAACAACAACAACAACAACCACCTAATCAAAAAAAGGGCAGAATGCTTGAATAAACATTTTTCCAAAGAAAACATACAGATGGCTAATGGGCACATGAGAAGATGCTTAGCATCACTGATCATTAAAGAAATGAAAATCAAAACCACAATGAGGTATCAGCTCACACCTTTCAGAATGGCCATCAAAAAGTCTACAAACAACAAATGTTGGAGAGGTTGTAGAAAAAAGGGAAACCTGGTACACTGTTTATGGGAATGTAAACTGGTGCAGCCACTATGGAAAACAGTAAAAAAAAATAAACAAAAAAAAAAATCCAACAAAAACTAATAATAGAACCACCATATAATCCAGAAATTCCACTCCTACATATCTAGAAAAACAAAAACTCTAATTCACAAAGAAACATGCACCCCAATATTAATAACAGCACTATTTATAATAGCCAAGACATGGAAGCAATCCAAGTGCTCATCAACAGGCAATTGGATTAAGAAGATGTGGTGTACACACACACACACACAAAATGGGATATTACTCAGCCACAAAAAAAAAAAATGAAATACTGCCATTTGCAGCAACATAGATGGACATAGAGAATATTTCGCTTTGTGAAATAAATCAAAGACAAGTACCATATATCACTTATATATGAAATCTAAAAAATAATACAAATGAATGTATATACAAAACAGAAACAGACTCACAGAGATAGAAAACAAACTTGTGGTTACCAAAGGAGAAAGGGAAGGGGGAGGGACTAATCAGGGGTAAGAGATTAACAGATACAAACTACTATACATAAAATAAATAAGCAATAAAACTGTACTGTATAGCACAGTGAACTATGTCCATTATCTTGAAATAACCTATAATTGAATATAATCTGCAAAAATACTGAGTCACTATGCTGTACATCTGAAACTAATACAATATTGTAAAGCAACTATACTTCAGTTGAAAAAAGAAGTTTAGGGCTTCCCTGGTGGCGCAGTGGTTGCGCGTCCGCCTGCCGATGCAGGGGAACCAGGTTCGCGCCCCGGTCCGGGAGGATCCCACATGCCGCGGAGCGGCTGGGCCCGTGAGCCATGGCCGCTGAGCCTGCGCGTCCGGAGCCTG
>NC_041220.1:45984774-46002489 GCF_002837175.3 Physeter macrocephalus | reverse complement strand
TAAAGATGAAAAAATAATTAATTACATGGGACTGAGTGAACTGATGAGGATGATTATAATTTTTGTGACTTTCTGTTTGAATAAAAAAAAAAATCCCACAAGGACTCAGAGGCAAAAAATATACAAATCAATTTTCTCTGCAAAGTAAAGGAGCTGTTACAGTGGAGGATTACTGGACTGAATGTCAATATTATGACATAGTATGAGTGTGTTTCGTGTTTGGTAATTGCAATCATTGTTGTTTCTGTTGTGATCATCCATTTACAATGCTTGGTGTCAGTTTATTTATCTCTTGTAAAAATAAAATACGGTGTGTGTGTGTGTGTGTGTGAAAAAACAAAAAAGTACAAGAGTATCATCAGTTTACAGATTAGCAGTCATTGCCTTTAAACAACATGGCATTTTCCCACTACTTCTGGTAAAGTCTTTTTATGTCTGTATATGATTTCACCGTTTTTAGTTATACCAGTATTAAAGGCTGGCCATTATGTTCTTTGGACTTGAATTACTCCCCCAAAGGGGGAAGAATATAAACAACACAAAGGCTTAAGTTTGTTTTTTGTGAAAATAGCTACATTTAAAGACCATTTTTATGTTGTTCTTTCTAAAATGTCAATTACTAGATAGTAGAAAGTTAAATTCAGCTGAATGTAATAGAAAAAAGAGAAAAAATATATGAATATGATTTAATAATTTCCTAACTTCTGTTTTCTTCATATGTGGTAGAGAAACTTACTTAAATTCCTAAGATTTTCATTGAATACTAATTCTTATTATTTAAAAGAGAAACACAGCATCATTGTAATTGTACTCCCAAGGTAAATGTCTGGTTTTCTTTTGCTTTTATTTTATTATGACTTCAAAGGGAATGGTTGTTTCATAATGAGTTTCTGTCCATGATCAGTAAATAATAAGAAGAGAATAGTGAGGAGAGGGCAGAATTGCAGCCTCTGCTTCCTATTCTAATCCATTAGTGATAACACATATATCATGAATGTCCTTAATTCTTGATTAAAAATCTTGATTAAGAAAAAAAAAAAAAAAACTTGGGCCTGAGTCTATTTGCTGAGGATGATATAGTCCATTATACATATTTTGGAAAATGTTCTCATAAGATTTTCCTTTCACTGGCTTCAGGCGTAAGCTATGCAGTAAGGCCTATGTCTGTACTAAATCACAAGACTTTTTTTTTTTTTGGTCTCAGGTAAATATAAGATGGGTTATAGCTAGGAAACCCAGAAGAAGTGCAAAGAAAGGATTCTCTCCTTTATGTATTAGGAGATTATATATATATATATATATATAAAATGTGTGTATGCGTATGTATACACATAAACCCACATACACACTATATTTAGTTTTTTCTCATGTGCTTTCTCTCTTATCTATTTTTGAATATTTCCAGGAATATAGGAATGAAATAAGCAATTGTTTGTTGTGTTTTGTTGAAAGCTTGTCATACTATTTTCAATCATATAGACTTTCCTTCAACTTCGACATACCCAGAAAATAAATTCATCTTAGAGTCACAGTCTCAGTGAAAACTGGCCTAACAGTTTAAAAGTTTCTCTGGTTTTTGAGTGGTTACTGAAAAGCTAATATTGTTCTAGTATATTGCCTTCTATTTTATTGATTATCTTTTTCATTTTTAGAGCACTCAATGCATCAGAAATTGGTTTGACTTTTCCATAACTGCTAAGTAATTTATATTTGACTTTCTTGGAACTCATATTCTCCTAAAATTTAATGAATCATGTTACACATTAGATGAAACCAGAAATATTTGTACTAATCTTTCATCTTATTGTGGACTCTTTCACTGTGACTATGGCTTTTCAAAAACAGTCATAATAGTTACTAGTCATTATTTGACCTTATAATCAAATATGCAGTATCTCTCAGAAATCTTTCAGTACTCTAGTGAAATAGGTGAAAGCAATTGCAGTCAATTAATTTATATTTCAAATGATAAAATTGGTTGAAGAGTTTGGCTCCTGGTTAAAAGCCTGTATGTAATTTTTCAGACCTGCTATAACAGCCAATTACAAAGGCTTTATGTGACAGGCCTCACGGGGGAAATCTGCCCTCCCCACACCAGGCTCAGGCACAGCCAAGGCACTGCAGGCTCTGAGGGCAGTTGCAGTCAAGGTCTCAGGCTCCAGTGGCTGGTCATACTCTTTGCAGTATTTAAATTTTTAGCCAGGGTACTTTTATTCCTAGGTCTCTATCTGAGGCCCTTAGCGAAGTTCCTCTTCAGCTGCCTCTGCCAAGGATTTCTCAAGGAAAGCATGAGGGTACTTTTCTCCATTCTGACTCAGTACCCAGTACTTTTCCACACCTAACCGTACTCCTTTGCACCCCTGCCCCCGCCACCCCAGAGTTCAGTATCCCAGAGTCCATAAAACTACCAGAGCCTTTTGTCAGGGGAGCCCTCAACAGTGAAATGTCCCACATCTGTGCTGATCCACCAGGCCCTCCACGGGCAAGTCTTTCCTTGGGGGAAAATGCATCAGGGAGAGTCAGCCATTCCTTCGGTTTTAGACGCTTGCTTATATCACCTCAATAAGTGATTAAACACCTAACTCTTGTTTTTGGTTTGTTGCTTTAATTGCTACTCCCACACCTGGCAACTTAGCTCTCTCTTTCTCTCAGCTCAACTGAGCTTCTGACTGGCTTATAAGGATGAGCTCTAACTTCCTGGGATAGGCCTAAGACAAGAGTAATTCAAACAACTCAGATATTTCTTAGAGGAAGTGAATTTAACTTCTCAGCCTTGTTAATTTGGCATTGTTAACAGTAGACTATCTATAGAGCTTCTACTAACAAAGGGGGTAATAGAATTTTCACCTCTAATGCACGATACCGCTTCATCAAAGCACAACAGTCTTAGTCCCCTCAGAATACCATGAATATAACAAAAATACCATAGATTGAGTGACTTAAAAACAACAGAAACTTATTTCTTACGGTTTTGGAGGATGGGAACTCCAAAATCAGGGTGCCGGCACGATAGGGTTCTGGTGAGAGCCGACTTCAGGTTTCAGGCTTTCAGACTGCTGACTGCTAGTATCCTCACGAGGCAAGAGACAGGAAGCAAAGGCTCACCTGACTCTTATAAGGGCAGTAATCCCATTCTTGAGGGCTCCACCCTCACGACATAATTAATCCCAGTTACTTGCCAAAGACCCCACCTCCTAACATCATCACGCTTGGGGTCATAGTTTTGACTTGTGAATTTTAGGGGAACACAAACATTCAGTTCATAACAGAGACTAATAAAATTCCCTCTAAAGAAAGTCACTCAGCCTAATGCATCTTCCCCACCCCACCACTCCCCTACATACTTATCTTTGTTCCCTATTTTTTAGGAAGAAAGCAAAGCAAATACTTTGAAGATCAATTTTATTTGTCTTTCTTAATACTGCACTGAAAAAGTATGTACTTTGGTTAAAAGTAAATTTTATTCCTCTTTCATAATGTCTAAATCTTTCTCCTTTTCTCTAGCACAATTTGCCAGTGAGGAGTCATTCAAAATTAGAAACTATAACAACTAATATATGGATTAGCCTTCTTTCCAGTATGTTCCTTCCAGTATGTCCCGCTGACTCCATGACAGATTTTATTATTTAGAACTAAACATCTTTATTGATTTTTGACTCTTCTCAAGAGCCTTAAAAACATTTGGGACCAAACCAAAGGTAGTGTTTTTAGTAGAAATAGAAAGATATTCAATTTGTAAAGGCTTAAGTTAGGACTCAAAGAATGTAACTGCTTACCTAAGGTTGGAAAGCCTTTCACAGAATCAGTCATTCAAGTATTAATGTTTTGCTTGTATCCATAACATTAAAGGGCTTATCTAAGGCACATTGCAGCTGGAGCTTTCTTGCCTTGGGATGCTCAGATCCTTAATTCCGATATGTTATGACTATAAACATTTTGCAAACTTAAACTCTCCTGAAGCTTTGAGGTCGGGAAATGTATCATTATCTCATGAATTCATCATTCTATCATCCCACTTTAGTTCTCCTTTGGCACTATTTGGTTCAACTGTATGAGGAATATTAAAATATTCAGCTTTTGTTCAGTCAAAAGCTGGCCCCACATGCGCACCCCCAGAACACTCCACACACATGTAATATTGGAACTAGACCATTAGAATGGTGGTGTAAAATCTTCCTTTCTTTGAATTACTAGATATTTTCAATGTTATAAATTTCATCTGCTATCAGTGTGGCACTAGAAGTTTGAGAGCAAAAGAAAACATCTCATGTGTGGCTACTTAAAATAGGTTACACTCAAGTGATTTAAATGAGAAGGAAAAACAAAGCAAAGGATATGCCTAATTCCTGACTCCATACTTAATGAAATCCAAAGACTCCTAATATTTTAACACTTTAAAAGAAGGCTTGGGGGAAGGCAAGAGAGGAGGGTAAATATATCAACAGTGTCACATATCCAGATTGTAGTTAAAATTAGTTTCATTTTATAATACAATTTATGCTCTATTTAGGGAATACTAGTTTTCTCTAAGGACTGGTGAAAAGTGAAAACTTTTGTCTTTTGAGTAGAAAATTTGAATACTACTTAACATGACTTTCAACTTTAAAAAATACGTAGCTTAAAAATCTATGGAATGAAAAATCCTTAATCTAAAACTCCTATGGTACCTTTGTTTAATCTAGTGTTTTTCACCTGGTTTGGTGAAATTACTACTTACGCTAAGACATGGTTCATCAGCTTCCACAGGTCCCAAAGTGCTTTTTTAAAAGTTGTTTGGGAAATTATTGCAATTTTACACAACTATTTCCTATGGTTGCTTAGCTTGGAAAATCCAGAGGCAGGTGTTATACTGGATCCATCTTTCAAACATGCATAATACAGTCCATTTTTTTCATGACTCATTTTGTACTTCTTCAAGACACTGGATTTTTTTTTTTGCTTATTCAACTTAGAGTATGCATTATTTTGTTTATAATTTATACTGCTTATTTTATTTCAATTCTGTCTCAGGTCACTTCTTGCATTACTGATCTTTGTGGTTGTTTGTATTTAAATATATGTATCTCTTAGGGAGTCAACTCTGTTATTAGCCACTAGATGAAGAATCAGTCCTGTCTCTATTGGTTACACACAGTGCTATGAGGAAACACACAGTGCTGAGAGATGATGATTGGTAGCTGTGTATAAAATGAAGAAAAAAGTAATTCTGTTTGGAGATAATTTTTCCAAATAAAGCACTTCATTAATATGACTCTATGTTCAATATTTTTCCAGGTATACTAAAAAATGCCATGGGATATATTCTCTCTCTCTCTGTTACAATTTCTTTAACAAAGCAATATGTACCTATATCCCAAAAGAAAAATCAAAGTAGTAAAGTCTAGAAAAAATATGATTCCCTTATTTGCACTTGTTGTAGATTACAATCTTTACTTGTATATTTTGTAAGGAAACATTATAATTTTTTCCAGACCTTATTACTTCTGATAGGTAAACATGTCAATGTTTACCTATCTTACCTAAAAGATAGGTAAACATTGACATGTATTTCCATACTTACATTCCTAACATTCATATAACAAGAAGTGTTTGACAGAACTCATTTCCCACTGCTGTGAACTGAATGTTTGCATCCTCCCAAAACTCATGTTGAGACCTAATACCCAATGTAATCCTATTAGGAAGTGGGGCCATTGAGAAGGACTAGGTCATAAGTGTGGAGCTCTCCTGAATGAGACTAGTGTTCTTATAAAAGAGATCCCACAGAGCTCCCTAGCCTCTTCTGCATGTGAGGTTACAGTAAGAAGAAAGCCAAAATGCAGAAGCAGGCTCTCATAAGACATGGGATCTGCTGCTGCCACAATCTTGGACTCCTTGGTTTCCAGAACTGTGAGATATAAATATTAACTGTTTGTAAGTCTCCTATACATGGTATTTTTGTTATAGGAGCTAGAATGAACTGACACCCACATCTTCAAAAAAAAAAAAGTACATTGTTGTTCATTTTAATCTTTGCCAATATGAAAAATCAAAATATTTCATTGCTATTTAAATTGTATTACTTTGATTTCATAGATATGTGAGGAGTTTTTCATATTTTTACATATTTCTTTTTTCTGAATTTATGCCTTTTTCACAATTTTCTGTCAGGGAACTAATCTTAGCTGATTTATAATAAGCTTTATTTAGGCAAATACTGACATTTTTACCTTGTAAGTGGAAAATTTCCAAATTGCTCATTTCCTTCTATTTTTAATGCTTTATTTTGATATACTGTTTATTATTTAATTTTATACTTTAAAGTTTATAGCTTTGGGGTTGTGTTTGAAATTTCAGACTTCCATTGTAATCTTACTCTATTCTAAATTTGTATAAAGTTCACTTAAAATTGAATGGTACATTAACCACCCATTTCATTTCAATTCTTAAATCTCTCTCCAGTTCTTTGGAGTTAAATTTTGTCTCGTGCCTGCACCTCATCCTGCCTCTTTCATTATTTTTAATAAATATCATTCTGTTTATAGTCTATACCAATAACTATTTTTCCTATTAGAGAATGCCAACCTATCCTTTTTTAACCATTCTTCTCTTAGTTTCTTGCCTAATATTTTTTTAAGGAACAATTGTATTAATTTCCAATTGTTGAAACAGTTTATGGAAAAGTAAAATACTCACTGTGTATCAGGTCCTATACTAGGAGTTGAACACATAGAGAGTTGCAAGTTTAGCAAACATGTTCCTGGGACATGGAGCACCTCTTTGACACATTGTTCTTCATTTTATCAATTTCACAAATATTATATATATCTCTTCCCCAGAGTATGTTCCATGCTGAATTTATTAAAAGAGATAATTTAGTTACCTCAGATTGATTTTTAATGTAACATAAAAATGCAGTCCATAAAAGTGTTTCTTAATATCTTTTAAAATCATTAAGGGCGTACAAAGACTGAGCTTATTGAAAAATATGGCAAAATAAAATGTGTTATGTACAATATCAATGCATATATGGGAAAATGTAACTCAATATTTATATTGGAAAGTATTGCCTCCCTTTATATTTTAGGAGTTAGGGTAGAAATAGTATTGTGTATTTGGATCTTTTTATTTTTACTAGATTTTTTTCCACTTATTTTTCTTTCAGTCACTGAGAGAAGGGGTTGAAATCTGTAACTATAATTGTGGATTTGCTATTTCCCCCTACAATTTGTCAGGTTTATTTTAATTCTTGTATTTTGATTTTCCACTAATGAGTACGTACACACAACATTTGTATGTCTTCTTGATGAATGTTTCCTTTATCATCATAAAATTATCTCTCTGTTCATACCCTTTTTCCTCAGGTCAACTTTGTCTAATACCAATATATCTACTCTGACTTTCTCATGATTACTGTTTGTATGGCATAATTTTTCAATTTTTGAAAAACTCTTTGCAACTTTATGTTATGTGCATCTTTTGTAAGAGCATGTAGTTGGGTCTTGCTTTTTAATCCAGTATGATAATTACTAGTTTTAAGGAGAGTATTTACTCCTTTTATATTTATAGTCATTATTAATATGGATAGAATTAATTTTACCTTCATAATCTTTATTTTATTACTTATCCATTCTGTTCTATCCCCCTCTTCCTTCTATTTCATTTGGATCAATTGTTTACGTTTTAGTATTCCACTGTATCTCCTCCATTGATTTAGCAACTATATATTTTTAATAAATGTATATATGGTTATTCTAGAGTTTGTAAAATCTTTAGCTTATCACTGTTTACCTTCAGAAAATATTATTACACTTCACATATAACATAAGAAGCTGACAAAAGAGAGTTTAAATGTATCAATGAAGGTCTCTCAAGTAGCTTGGGGAGTCATGAAGAATAAAACTCAAAATTTATGACCTCTACCTTTGTCTTTTAACACGATGCCATTACTTAGGCCACATCTAGTCAAACAAAATAAAGCACTCACTGGTGACCAGGTCTCTATTATATAGATGATCGACCTGCCTAGGATAAGCAACATGCAAAACATTGGTGAACATTCTTTGTTTTACGCAGGCCTGGTTTCAAAACTTGACTATGATAATTGCTTCTTATTAACAATTAACTTGCAAAGTTTATCTCTGAATTTCATTTTCCCCACCAAGAATCAGAGACAAACAAACCCACTTCATATAAAAATTAATTAAAGAAGAAATATTATGAACAATATGGAGGTGCATAATAAATATTCATTCCATTCCTAGATTTGTGATTCTTTTCTGCCAGAGGATTTAAAATAGAAAAGAAATGAAGGAAAAGCAATTGTGTGATTTTGGTTTTTTAATATATTTATTTGTAACCTGCTTTGGGGAAGATTTTATAAAAACAAGACTTAAACCATCTTCCTGAAAGGTGGAAGTTAACTTGTATATACATTATAATTATATTTTTGCACGATAAATAATTAAAAATTTACTATTGTTAGAAGTAGGTATCTAATCTGGGTTGATTTATATTTAGCATTATAATATTAAGATAAACAGATATTTAATTAGACTGCCTCTATTCCATTGAGATGCTTGTGAATATTTTAAAATAACAGAAAAGCCAACAACAAATCCATATTTATTTTAGTCAGAAACTCTACAATATGACAGCTAACACCAGCTATGTGTTTTGTTTCATTTTGTTTTGCAAATAATTTTATATTTTCTCTTTAAATTTCATTAGACCAAAGCATTCTCAAAGAAGTTAAGCTCTAGCCAGTCACTTAGTTAATTGTTTATCAACTCCATCAATCTTTTGAACATCTATATTTTTCACATGAATTAAAAGTAGAGATTCTTTGAATCATTTTATGGATTTTCTGGCAATGAGCCAACAGAAGATATATTAACTAATTGACTCTGCTTAACATTACTTTGTGCATGTTGTTGTCTGCTTTTTATTCCAAATGGCTAATTTTCTCACCAGACAAGGTCCAGTCTATGGAAATGTCCAATTATTTAGCACTCAACCGTAGAAATATGTGCATCTGGAGAGGATGTAGAGAAAAGGGAGCCCTCCTACATTGTTGATGGGAATGTATATTGGTGCAGCCACTGTGGAAAACAGTACAGCGGTTCCTCAGAAAACTAAAAATAGAACTACCATATGATACAGCAATCCCATTCCTGGGCATATATCCAGACAAAACTAATTCAAAAAGATACACTCACCACTATGTTCATAGCAGCACTATTCACAATAACAAAGACATGGAAACAACCTAAATGTCCATCAACAAATGAATGGATAAAGAAGATGTGGTACATGTGTACAATGGAATACTACTCAGCCATAAAAAAGAATGAAATAATGCCATTTGCAGCAACATGGATGCAACTAGAGATTATCATACTAAGTGAATCAGAAAGGGAAAGACAAATACCATATGATATCACTTATATGTAGAATCTAAAATATGACACAAATGAACCTATCTATGAAACAGAAACAGAGTCATGGACATAGAGAAAAGATTAGTGGTTGCCAAGGGGGAGAGGGTTGGGGAGGGATGGAGTGGGAGGTTGGAGTTAACAGAAGTAAGCTTTTATATATAGAATGGGTAAACAACAAGGTCCTATTGTATAGCACTCTTATGATAAACCATAATGGAAAAGAATACAAAAAAAGAATGTATATATATGTATAACTGAATAACTTTGCTGTACAGCAGTAATTAACACAACATTGTGAATCAACTATAAGTCAATAAAAATTCCAAAATAGAAAATTTTAATGGTTTAGTATGTAATGTTAATTCTCTTAGAAGTTTTATTCGAATGCTACAGAAATGTTAGAGGAATAAAGATACGTCATATTGTTTCTGAAACATTTTGTGATACATTTTAATTTGAATTACTAAACAATCTGCTCATTTGCTAAATAGTTTAAAAGTAGTTCTTTTAATTACAAATATAAAATTCAATACTTAAAAAAAAAAATGTGCATCTACAAGTATCCTATATGGAAACCAAAAGTTACTGGAAGTGTCTCTTCTTAATTCACCTTAGCTCATTAAGGCTTCCAGGTCAGCAGTTCTGTATACTGCCCCAGGCATTTTTGACATTTTTAAGTGCTTAAATTGATAATTTTGAAAATTACTTTTTGTCTTTTCCAAATCCCACAGAAAGTTGCTGCATCAAAACTTCAAATATGTTTGGCACAAACTGTTGGAAATGTGTTTGGTACAAAGCGTTGGAAAAATATTTTCTGGAGGAATGACTGTGGGATCCTAAGTTTACTTTTATTTTTATGTGATCTTTAAGGCCTCTTCTCATTATTTAAATGACCTGTGTGTTGTTTGTATCTTTTGTCTTCAGAAAAGAAATTTTCCTCTTTAAACTCTGAAGGCATTTGGGGAGTACTGTAGAAATTTACACAATGAAGGTCTTTACCAGAACCTTTTCCCACTTCCATACAAAGAGATGTGAGTCACTTAAGAGATACTCTCTTATTAGCATAGCCACTGTTTGGCATAAATGCCAACATTTTAGCTTATATTCTTTTCTTTTCTCTCTTTGGAAAGTATAGTTCAATACAAATGACTGAAATATTTGGAGATGGAAGTGGCAGACTGCAACAAGTGGTAAAGAGTTCACAAATATATTCTAGGCTCTAGATTCTTTGTGTCTCTCCATTCAAAAGAGTTATAGAAATGTTTTGGGGTTTTTTTTGGATGAAAAATGCATATTCAGCAGAGTTTAAAGTGCTTTGTGAAATAATAGTAAATAATCATAACACTACAAATAATATATCATAACTCATTACATATCTATAGAAAGTCTTATATTTTTAAGGAGCTGTCATATACATCCTTCTATCTGAATAAATGCAGGAGGAGTGAGATTGTGGGTGATTTGACATTGTCTTGATATGTACACTGGCATTACATATGTTCTTACCTTTTTTTTTTCCCCTGACATGATGTGATATAAAGAAAGTTTTACAAAACAAATTGATTGTCTTTCAATGAACTGAAGTTTTACCCTGCTTTATTCTTATCAAGTCTCTACCTGCAATTAGACCAATTTGGAAAGAAAGGCAAAGTTACAAGGAGCAGTTTTACTGCAGAATATTGTTTGCAGTGAATTGCTGCAGTGATACTTCCATTTTTCACTCATAAAACAAATAGACAAGAGAAGTAGTTTGCACTTAATGATACCCCAGGGATCAGGGTTAAAGCATGAGTTCAACCTAGGCAATCAGTCATGTAACACCATTTATTCCGAGTAAATAAATCGAGTTCCCTGGTTAAAAGAGAGAGTCAAGTGTGATGTGGGGTGAAGAGAATGATGCTCTGGAGGAAAAGTGAGAAGTTAATTTCCCTCAAATATAACAGGCAGAGACAAGGTAAATGAGATCAATTAATACGGAAGCAAAATAAATTACTTCAAAAAAAAAGTAAATCTAAAGATTGAGGAACTAGCCCTTTATATGAAATATTTATTGAATACAAAGAGTTAGAGATAAAACTGTAGAATGACAGGTTCTACTTTTATTTTACAATAGGTTTACTTTTGCTTGTATTTTGAAATCTGTTTTATTTTTGTATTTTTAATATTTAGGCACTCACATTGATATAAACCGTATACTTTTATAAGATGTAAAATGGATAGTATGGAAATATACCTAACAAACTTCTTAGCATACAGGCATTTGGTTAAGATGAGGATTTGGCTACATTTTTCTTTAGGGTGTATTAAAGCTGAATTTTTACCTTAAATATGTATAACTCACACCTCTTCTCTTGGTACTTAATGTCATTTTAATAAATGTACTAATACTTTTGTTATTTTCTTTTTACTTATAAGGACTTCATATAATTTTAAATGTATTACTTGACATTTCTTATGTATGCTTATAATTTCTCAGAAGCTCCAGACTTACAAATATTTCTCTACAAAAATATCCATAATATAGAAATGAGACAAGCAAGAAATACATGAAAATACTTTTTGAATTTTTATTTCACCACCTGAGGACTCATAAAGATAATATTTTCTAACATTTCATACATGCATTCCTCTAATTTTCTTGACTTCATTGTCTGGTTCCAAAAAAAAAAAAAGACTTGATTACTTAAAGACAGCACATACAAATCTGGATAAAAAGAACCAAATCAGTGTCATTTTTCACAAGACTGCTGTAACTATTGTTAGAGCAATTGTTGAAAATATTATGATTTTTTTTATATGATAGAAGTACGTTTCTACTTCACTATGACATTTTCATTTTGGAAGCTATCAAAAATTTAGATGAAACGGATATATATTTTCAATGTAAGTATACAAATTACATTAACCTGACAGGTTTTAAAGACGATCTTAAAAAAACCTCTGACATTAAATATGATTATAGATTTAGAGCCCAGAAGATGGAAACATTCATATTTCAGGGAGTATATTTAAATTTAAGGTTCAAGTTGGAAGTTGGAGCTTCTACACTTATTCTCTTTTGTTTTTTCCACAACTAAACATTGAATACTGGGAAATCATGTCAGCCAGGACTAAAATTTCATGTAATATATCTGAAAATAAAATAAAATCTATTTTTTCAATATATGAGATGAATATACATGAAGTATGGACGAATATGAAGCCAACTATTAAATTTTTGCCTTTGCCTGTTTGACTCTATGGCACATGGAGCCAATTTCGCCTGTTTTTGTAACTAAAGTTTTATTGAAAGACAGCCATATTCCCTCATTGACATATTGTCAATGGCTTTTTTTCACTATCAACAGGAGAGTTTAGTAGTTACTCTATGTAGTTACAGATTGTATGACCTGCAAAGACAAATTTACTATCTGTCTCTTAAGGGAAAGTATGTAGACTGAATAGGTCTTGAATTGTTTTGTCTTGTTTTAAATGTAAGTAGTTGACGCCATGCTTAGTATTAGTATAATAAATATAATAATACAATACACTGGGGACCAAATGTGGATTAAAAAGCATAGACGTTCATCAGAGATTTTTCAGATGAAGAAAACCCAACTCTTTTTATGAGTTCATGCTTAGGTGGTATTGCATTAAAAATACGTATCTCACTGATTACATTGTGTTGGCTATTTGAAGACTTACTAGACTCCATAGTATATATCTACATAAGTCTTTAATAAAGTTAAGAGTTGCAGTAAGGGAAAGAAAGCCCAGGCAGCCATGGAAACCCACCAGACTTCTAGGTGAATTCCATAAGATATTTTCTTGTTTACCCAGCACGTGCCTGTTGGAAAGAATTTGATAATTTAGAGAAGCAACTTAATGCTTCCTTTCAGATGAACGAAGGATAAAGTGATAGCTTCGTCCAAACACCTAAAGAAAGTATATCTATAAGAGATTTTCATTATAAAAATCATTTAAAGCTCCAGAGATCAGAAGTCACAGCTGCAAGTTCACTATGTGGCACAAGATACTTTCAATTCTTAAAAGAAAAAAAAAAAAATTCAGGGCAATATAAGACTCTGGGCTGCTTAATCTTGGCAAAAATCCAGTAGCAGTTTAAGCAGTGATGGTAATACATAGAGTTGGAACCTAGAAGAATGAATTAATTTAAATCATCTAATAATTTCATAATCTCTATGAAAGCCATAAAGGCTCTTCTAGTTTTGGAAGTTAGTTTGATCTTAAAAAAAAGAAAATAGAGTACTCATTTTTACATGTGTGAGTGTGTGTGTGTTTAAAAAAGCATTATTATTTTTTTAAATGCCCACCTGTGAGGGTTATCTATTAATTGCCCCCTTGGTGCTTTATTGTTGCTAGTCCTTGATGATGATTAAAATTTGAGTCTTTTCATGGAAACAAGCAATATCTACAATGGGTCCCTCAAAAACGCATTACAGAAACATTATAGTACTGTTTTGGGACACTGTACTAGGTGTGAAAGATTATTGGCTTCATGCTCTTACCAGTGTTTCCCCCTATGAATGTTTTAAAAGTCTAGTATAGATCAATTCAGCAGAATCAGGGTAATCAAAAAACAAATCCAGGACTAATTCTTCTTTTTTTTTTTCTCTTTCACTTTACTATTAGCATCCTTTTTGTTGGTATTATTTCATGGCAACAATCATTCCCAAATACATGGAGTAGAAAGTTTGCTTTCCTTGAAACATGAATCAGAGATATCTGAGTTCCTTATTTTTGTTATGATTTACCACATCCGTTCTCTAAATCCAAGTTAAATCCAAAAAGTACCTATGACAACTTACAGAGATGAAATATTCGCACATTTGTGAGAACTCTGTTTATTGAGCATATCCTATTCCTTGCTTTCTGATATGATGGGAAAAAGACAACACTATATGGCAAAAATACTTACTTTTTCTGTCCATAGACATTATTTTAATCAATAATTCTCTAGGACAAATCAATTGTTTCATAATACCAGATATCTTTCCATTTAGTGGACACTTTCAAAATGATTACCTTGTTCCCATATCTTTGATTCATGTAAAATTTACAATGTATTTGAGTATGACATATCTTTAATAGCAATTCTTTCGATCTCCATGATTTGAAAAATAAATATCCTTTGCTATATAAAGTGAATATAACTTTTAGAAGTCCCCTGCTCTCTTTTGAAATGATTGCGAAGTTCTATAGGGAAACAAACTAATTTCATATGTCATTCGTAATTTAACATTTATTTTTTATATTGCCTAAGCAAAAGTTTTGACGTAGTAAATAAATACTATATGTTAAGGTAAGAATACAAGAATGATCATCAATATTCCTGCCTTGAGGAAAATTTCTTATTTTCATATGGGACAGCTTTTTTCTTTTTTAATATCTTTATTGGAGTATAATTGCTTTACAATGGTGTGTTAGTTTCTGCTTTATAACAAAATGAACCAGCTAAACATATACATATAACCCCATAACTCCTCCCCCTTGTGTCTCCCTACCACCCTCCCTATCCCACCCTTCTAGGTGGTCACAAAGCACCGAGCTGACCTCCCTGTGCTATGTGGCTGCTTCCCACTAGCTATCTATTTTACACTTGATAGTGTATATATGTCCATGCCACTCTCTCACTTCGTCCCAGATTACCCTTCCCCCTCCCTGTGACCTCAATTCCATTATCTACGTCTGTGTCTTTATTCCTGTCCTGCCCCTAGTTTCTTCAAAACCATTTTTTTTTTTCAGATTCCATATACATGTGTTAGTATACGGTATTTGTTTTTCTCTTTCAAACTTACTTCACTCAGCATGATAGACTCTAGGTCCATCCACCTCACCACAAATAACTCAATTTTGTTTCTTTTTTTGGCTGAGTAATATTCCATTGTATATATGTGCCACATCTTCTTTAACCATTCATCTGTCGATGGACACTTAGGTTGCTTCCATGTCCTGGCTATTGTAAATAGAACTGCAATGAACATTTTGGTACATGACTCTTTTTGAATTATAGTTTTCTCAGGGTATATGCCCAGTAGTGGGATTGCTGGGTCATATGGTAGATAGCACCAGATCTGAACACTTACTATCATGTCAGAGATGTTTTCATTACAAAACTGTTGCAATTCTAATCATTAGATGTGCTAAAATGAAATTTAGGAGACTCTTATTCCAAGTAAAACTAAACATTATCTAAGAAAGCAGAAACTACAAAGAATGAACTAGGGCATTTTCATTATCTTTAATATTTACAAGTTAAGTTTGCTAAGTTAAAAGTCAGTGAAATATATCTGTATCCTACATTAATTTGTCACACAATCTTAGAGGTTAGTAAAATATGTTTGAATCCTCATGAATCCAAATGAGCAAACATATAAAGCCTACAGCATGGTGTCAGGTACACAGTGAGTGCTCAAAGGTTGTTTTTAAATAACTGAAGGATTCTCTCAGAAAGCGTTTTAAAGAAACAGTTAAAATTCTTGCAAAAGTATAATTAATCTTTTCATAAATATTTTTGAGAAGCATCCAGATGCCTTATAATGGTCTTTAAGAGTTTATAAAGCTTTTAAGTTTCATTAGGTCCTATTTGTTTATTTTAGTTTTTATTTCCATTTCTCTAGGAGGTGGGTTAAAAAGGATCTTGCTGTGATTTATGTCATAGAATATTCTGCCTATGTTTTCCTCTAAGAATTTGATAGTGTCTGGGCTTACATTTAGGTCTTTAATCCATTTGAGTTTACTTTTGTGTATGGTGTTAGGGAGTGTTCTAATTTCATTCTTTTACATGTAGCTGTCTAGTTTTCCCAGCACCACTTATTGAAGAGGCTGTCTTTTCTCCACTGTATATTCTTTCCTCCTTTATAAAAATTAACGTGACCATATGTGTGTGGGTTTATCTCTGGGCTTTCTATCCTGTTCCATTGATCTATATTTCTGTTTTTGTGCCACTACCATACTCTCTTGATTACTGTATCTTTGTAGTATAATCTGAAGTCAGGGAGGCTGATTCCTCCAACTCCGTTTTTATTCCTCAAGATTGCTTTAGCTATTTCGGGTCTTTGTGTTTCCATACAAATTGTGAATTTTTTTGTTCTAGTTCTGTGAAAAATGCCATTGGTAGTTTGATAGGGATTGCATTGAATCTGTAGATTGCTTTGGGTAGTAGAGTCATTTTCACAGTGTTGATTCTTCCAATCCAAGAACATGGTATATTGCTCCATCTCTTTGTATCATCTTTAATTTCTTTCATCAGTGTCTTATAGTTTTCTGCATACTGGTCTTTTGTCTCCTTATGTAGGTTTATTCCTAGGTATTTTATTCTTTTTGTTGCAATGGTAAATGAGAGTGTTTCCTTAATTTCTCTTTCAGATTTTTCATCATTAGTGTATAGGAATGCTAGAGATTTCTGTGCATTAATTTGGTATCCTGTTACTTTTCCAAATTTACTGATTAGCTCTAGTAGTTTTCTGGTAGCATCTTCAGAGTTCTCTCTGTATAGTATCATGCAATCTGCAAACAGTGACCATTTTACTTCTTCTTTTCCAATTCGGATTCCTTTTGTTTCTTTTTCTTCTCTGATTGCTGTGGTTAAAACTTCCAAAACTATGTTGAATGATAGTGGTGAGAGTGGACAAACTTGTCTTGTTGCTGATCTTAGAGGAAATGGTTTCAGTTTTTCACCATTGAGAACAATGTTGGCTCTGGGTTTGTCATATATGACCTTTATTATGTTGAGGTAAGTTCCTTCTATGCCTACTTTCTAGAGAGATTTTATCATAAATGGATGTTGAATTTTTTCAAAAACTTTTTCTACAACTATTGAGATGATCATATAGTTTTTCTCCTTCAATTTGTTAATTTGGTGTATCACATTGATTGATTTGCATATATTGCAGAATCCTTGCATTCCTGGGATAAAACCTACTTGATCATGGTGTACGATCCTTTTAATGTGCTGTTGGATTCTGTTTGCTAGTATTTTGTTGAGGATTTTTGCATCTGTATTCGTCAGTGATATTGGCCTGCAGTTTTCTTTCTTTAGACATCTTTTTCTGCTTTTAGAATCAGTGTGATGGTGGCCTCGTAGAATGAGTTTAGGAGTGTACCTCCCTCTGCTATATTTTGGAAGAGTTTGAGAAAGATAGATGTTAGCTCTTCCCTAAATGTTTGATAGAATTCACCTGTGAAGCCATCTGGTACTGGGCTTTTGTTTGTTGGAAGATTTTTAATCACAGTTTCAATTTCAGTGCTTGTGATTGGTCTGTTTATATTTTCTATTTCTTCCTAGTTCAGTCTC
>NC_041220.1:45940854-45984578 GCF_002837175.3 Physeter macrocephalus | reverse complement strand
GATAGATGTTAGCTCTTCCCTAAATGTTTGATAGAATTCACCTGTGAAGCCATCTGGTACTGGGCTTTTGTTTGTTGGAAGATTTTTAATCACAGTTTCAATTTCAGTGCTTGTGATTGGTCTGTTTATATTTTCTATTTCTTCCTAGTTCAGTCTCGGAAGGTTGTGCTTTTCTAAGAATTTGTCGGTTTCTTTCAGGTTGTCCATTTTATGGGCATATAGTTGCTTATACTAATTTCTCATGATCCTTTGTATTTCTGCAGTGTCAGTTACTTTTCCATTTTCATTTGTAATTCTATTGGTTTGAGTCTTCTCTCTTTTTTTGTTGATGTGCTGGCTAATGGTTTATCAATTTTTTTTTATCTTCTCAAAGAACCAGCTTATAGTTTTATTGATCTTTGCTATTATTTCCTTAATTTCTTTTTCATTTATTTCTGATCTGGTGTTTATGATTTCTTTCCTTCTGCTAACTTTGTGGTTATTATGTTCTTCTTTCTCTAATTGCTTTAGGTTTAAGGTTAGGTTGTGTTTTTGAGATGTTTCTTGTTTCTTGAGATAGGATTGTAATTCTATAAACTTCCTTCATAGAACTGCTTTTTTCTGCATCCTGTAGGTTTTGGGTCATCGTGTTTTCATTGTCATTTGTTTCTAGTTATTTTTTTATTTTCCTTTTTGATTTCTTCACTGATCTCTTGGTTATTTAGTAGTGTATTGTTTAGCCCCCATGGGTTTGTAATTTTTACAGATTTCTTTTCCTGTAAATGATATCTAGTCTCATAGTGTTATAGTAGGAAAAGATGATTGATATGATTTCAATTTTCTTAAATTCACCGAGGCTTGATTTGTGACCCAAGATATGATCTATCCTGGAGAATGTTCCGTGCGCACTTGAGAGAAAGTGTAATCTGTGGTTTTTGGATGGAATGTCCTATAAATATCAATTAAGTCCATTTTGTTTAATGCACCATTTAAAGCTTGTGTTTCCTTACTTATTTTAATTTTGGATGGTCTGTCCATTGGTGAAAGTTGGGTGTTAATGTACCCTACTATGATTGTGTTACTGTCAATTTCCCCTTTTATGGCTGTTGGCATTTGCCTTAAGTATTGAAGTGCTCCTATGTTGGGTGCATAAATATTTATAATTGTTATATTTTCTTATTGGATTGATCCCTTGATCATTATGTAGTGTCCTTCTTTTTCTCTTGTAATAGTCTTTATTTATAAAGTCTTTTGTCTGATATAAGAATTGCTACTCCAGCTTTCTTTTGATTTCCATTTGCATGTAGTATCTTTTCCATCCCCTCTCTTTCAGTCTGTATGTGGGACAGTTTTTAAAATGATCTTGTGAGCTACTTTTAAATATGGCTCATAGTTACAGAATCAAATTTATTATGTGAAAATATTTATAAAAGTTATTGCAATGCTAATAGTAAGGCACATTATTATGCATGGATATCATTTTGTTATTTCTTTGTCAACAATCATCTATGTAAATTCTTTAAGCAGTTTGTTTCTACATAACTCTTTTATTATCATTTTTATTATTTTTTTTCTCTGTAAGAATTGTTATTTGAACTGCATTCTCTGAAGTCTGATACTTAAAAATCAGGATTAAGATACTCTAAGACCCTGCTTACTTTAAGAAGACCATGAATTTAAGTTACTTTGCTTTTAAGACTGTAAAGAGATTCCTTTCATGTTCTTCCCTTATCAGTTTCAAAAATTTTACTCTCAGTAATATGTCCTAGAAGCTCTAGCTAAAATTTATGCATATCTGCCAGTTGAATGTTTACTGAATAATCCTCTTCTTATAATGAATAGTTCATACCATTTTAAAAATAAAATGTGATGAATCAAATATAAGACCCAATTATCCCTTTGGACCTCTCTACCCTACCTTTTTGGAGAATTCTGAAGAACTTGTAAAGAAACATCTTTTAGGAAGAAGAAAAATGCAGATCTTGATATCATAAGATAAAAAGACAATATTAATTCAAATAAACAAGAAATGAATATTTACTTCCCCCACACACACACTTCTACTTTATCAAAATTTCTAGTGATTTAGCTTATTTTGTAAGTAAAATGTGATAATTTCACATTACTGTTTCCCTGATAACTTTGACTTTATTTATATTTTGCAATGATTTCAAGATTAACTCAAAATATAGCTTAGAAACAAATTATTTCATGTTATAACTGCCTTGGTAAATTTAATCTTATGATTTTTAACAGATGAACATGTGATCAATATGACTGTGTATCTGTTACTGTGTTACTTGGCAGAATTGAAACCTTTTATTATATGTGTTATATATATAGTTTATAGTTTATAACATATATGATGAAAGGTTTCAATTCTGCCAAGTAACGCAGTTATATATATTTATATATAATTTATATATAACATATAGAATATACTTAGGAATAATATATATCCCTAAAATTATTTGTGCACTGATAGGATGTATCATATTTAAGATTGTTGTCATTGTTGTTTCCTCTTAACTAGCACTCCTTCAATTGAAAATAACAAAAACCACATCAACAATAATTCTGACTCAAATTGACTCATGATGAAGGGCATACATTATTACATATATCTCACATAATTAGGACCTCCAAGGATAGGTCAGATTTGAGCGCTGGTTGATTTGGTGGTTTGATGATAATAACATCAACCTCAAGTTTCCTTGCATCTCTTCTGTCTGTTATCCTAAATGAGTTATATTGTCCTCAGCCTAGATCTTTTCAAGTCTCTTATTATGGTTGAGGCAGAACTTTTTCACACACAAATGTCAGAGGCAGAAAAAGAGTAGGGAATCATAAACATGTGTTCCCTCCACCTGCCAACAGTAAGCCAAATACCAACATATTTAATGAATCAGAGTTGGGTCAGCTCCCTCTTAACTAGTTATAAGCAAGGCAAATTAAACCACATATAACTGGATTTTACCTAGTAAACCCAACTTGTTGAACTTGGGAGATGCTCTCATGATCTGAAGGTATATAGGACAGAGGTGGACATCACAATGAAATAAGCACTCTATGTCTAAATTAAGGAAGTAGACGAAAATGAATGTTGAGTAGAACACAATAAAATTTTCTTTAACAGTTTGTAATACTATTTCACATTAAAAGTATAAGCGTGCCTAAGATTTATCCAATGTAGATGATCTATGTATGAGTTGTCTACCAAATTAAAGGTACCACACATTTAGGAAACTTACTGTCTAAAGAAATCCAAAGTAAAGAATTGGGCAACAATCTCATTTTATTTCTTCTAATCTTATGTGATCCATGGTAACTCTAATCCCTTTTCTATAATTTAGCACTACAAAATTCTGTGAGGGCTTAACATATCTGTACCAATCTTGTCTATTTGGGGCCAAACATGTCTTCTTTGAAAATTTTCAGCTCACTGTATTTATAGATCCTCTTACTTTCCTGGTTATTATCTTATTATTACACTTAGAAACAGACACAGAGCTCCATTTTCCAGCTGAGTATATCCTCCAGTAGAAATATATTCTCCCTTAACCAAAAATGTAATTAATAACTGGCTTTACATTAGCTTTTTTTTTAGCACTAATGTAACATTCATCTTTCAAATCAAACTTGTACTAAATAAATTCTAATCATTTTGTACATACACAAAATGAAATTAAGTAATTTTAGATTATTTTTCTTATAGCCTAGTTTTTTCATTTACTTTATTGACCTAAATAAAATTTCTTAGTAAATAATGCATTTTACTATGAAATTTAACCATTATTAATACTGCCCATGGGGGTACACTTTAAATAACCCTCTGAAGATTTATTTTTTATCTAATTCACAGAAGAGGAAAATAAGTTTCGGAGATATTAATTACCGTGCCCAAATTTACACAGCTAGCAACTGGTGTATCTAGACTTCCAAACCACAACTATTTAACATCAAAGCCCATGCTGTTTCACATGTCTTTAATGGGAGGGGATATTAATAAAAGTCCAATAGCTAAAAAGTGGTGAAACAGCATAGATTAAAGCATCTCATGGTGTATTCCTTGAGATATTAATAACTGCTAACATGATGATAAGATGGTTCAGTGATCAAATTATTTGGGAATGGTGGGTTAAAACATGTTAAATTATGTTATGTCAGAATTTGTCAAAAAGTTTGATATATCTATGTGTATTATAGCTTTTGAACCTCCAAGACGAGAATATAAGATTACAGTTAGCAAGATGATTTCATCATAGAATTGTTGGATGTTCATTTCTTTTTGGTTCTTGTACAACTTAACCCCTTAAGAAATAGAATATATGTAATATTACCTGCCAAACTTTAAAAAACTGTGTATTATAGGAAATTTCAAACCTATATAATTGCTGATAAAATTGTTTCTTCAATCTGTGTCTATCCAGCATTAAAAATTATTGATTCATAATAAACCCCCAAATTCTCCCTCAACTTATTTTTGTAGAAAATACAAGAATTCTATTATTGCTTCCATAATTATGTCAGGATAAATTTTGAAAAAGTGAAATATTTTATAGCAACCATAATATAATTATTAAATTAAGTAACTAATCTCTAGCCATTAATATCTAGTCAGTATTTATTCAGTTTACAAATTTCTAATTTTCTCATAAATGTCATGTTTTAACCATATCAATTCAAAAACCTTTGGAATAAACATGAAATGTAAGACTCTCCCAAAGTCTCATATATAGTATGTATGTGTTAATATTAGTAGCATAAAATTAACAAGCATTTACTAGATGTATTAGCCATCTACTAGTTGCAGACAATAAAAGAAACCTGAAATTTGCCTTTTCCCTTAAGGAAGATTAGAGACAGTATCAAATGTTTGGTAATGCAGTGGGCATTCAGAAGTTGAAATAAGAGCTGCAGTACCCAGCAACTTGTACCAGCTAGTGTAATCAGTGCACTTTATTGGAGAAAGTAGACTTTATTTGGATTTTGTGACAAAAAGTTATTCTCACTGATGTCTGTGTCCAAAGTATACTGCTTTTAACTCCAAAATATAATAAGCCAGTGTAATTTTATCTTGTCCATGTTACTACCATTTTTCGCCTCAAATAGGAAATAATATCCTTTAATATCTGTCTGACAATGATCATATTAAAGTCAAATAAACATTTTTGAAAGGTGAATTTCATCAAGTCACACTCCTACATAAATAGTCTATGATTATTTAAAGAACTTTAAATCATAATTTTTAAAAATTCTTCCCTTCTTCATTATTCAATGTAGGGCCAGATTTTTATATAGTATTATTTCCCTTCTGCCTGAAGAATTCTTCTGGAATTACTTGAAGTAAAGTTCTACTGGTGATGAATTCTTTCAGCTTTCATATGTCTGAAAAAGTCTTTCCTTCACCTTTTTAGTCTTTTTAGTCTTTTTTTTTTTTCTTCTGAATGTTTTGTTTTGGATAGGTTCTATTGTTATACCTTCAAGCTCACTAATCTTCACTTCTGCAATATTCAAACTTCTGTTAACCACATCCAGTGGATTTTTCATTTTAGATATTTTGATGTATTTAGATGTTTAATCTGGCTATTTTTAATTTCTTTCTTCCTCTTCTTTGCATGATCAATCTTTCCTCTAGCATCTTGAGCATATAAATATAGTTATGATAACTATTTTAGTATCATTTTCTAATAATTCTATTATTTAGGTCATCCCTGTGTCAATTTTGATTGATTTTCTGCTCATCATGAGCTCAATTTTCCTCTGTCTTCACATGCCTGGAAATTTTTTACTAGCTGCCAGACATTGTGAATTTTACCTTGTTGTAGACTGGATATTGTTGTTATTGTTGTTCCTATGAATATTCTTAAGCTTGTTTTGAAATGCAGTTAAGTTACTTGGAAAGTGTATGATCCTTTTAGTTTTTACTTTTAAGCTTTGCTACATAAGACCCAAGCTGTGTTTAGTCCAAAAATAATTTGTTCCTCATTATTCAGGCAGTACCCTTCAGGGTACTCTAATTCTCCATTAGTTATGAGTTTTTCCACTTGAATTGACAGGAAAAGACCTATTCCTTGCCCTCTGCAAACTCTTAAGGTTGTTCCTTCTGCCCTTTTGTGTGATTTTTTTCCTGGCCACTTGTGGTTTCCTGACAGGTATACCCCCTGCTGAAGACTTGAGGGAAACCCTCTGCAGATCCCCCAGTTTCTCTTTCTGTTCAGCTCTCATCTCTCCCATTCTCTGTCTTTCCTCTGGATCCCCAGCTCCATCCCCTCAATCAATGAGAAAACATGCTTTGCCTGAGTTTCTCTTCCCTCTCTGTTGACCAGAAGCTCTCTCCAGGAATTGAAGTAGCAAAATCATAGGTCCTACCTTATTCATTGCATGTTCCCCAGCAATCACTAATCATCGTTCCTTGTTTCTTCATATCCAAGGTATTGAAAACATATGTCTTATATATTTTCTTTAGTTTTTAAATTATTTCAGGCAAGGCATTAAATTTAGTCCTGGTTATTGCATCTTTACTGAAAGAATAAATAGACACACCTTTCTTGTGCCCCCAAAGATAACTGAGGGCATTCTGAAAGTAGGTTAGCAGGACCTTGAAGGTATTGATAACATTGGACACAATAATTCTTCTAATTACCTATTGTGAAGTCAAAGATAAAATTATTGATTGAAAGGTGTAAGTTGAAGAATGCTCTTTAAAATAGTATTTATAAAATGAATATTATAATAATGTCACACAAATACTTCCATTTTTAAAATAATATGCAATCAATTGCAAAGCATATTTTAAAAAATGTTATTTGAGAATATGCAGAAAAAATATGAATTTAAAAGAAAAATTTGAAAACTTACCAAAATAGAATATATATGTACATGCAGCTATCACTCTCTCTCCTATTTCTCTCCCTTCCTCCCTTCTTCCATCTCTATGTCTTACTTCCTCTGCAGTGGCCTCCCCTGCACCTCACCACACACATACACATATGCACACACACACACACACACACACACACACACTCACAAAATATACACATTTTCATAGATTGGAATGAAGTGAAATATACCAAAACATTAACTGTTCTTATTTTCAGAGAGTGAATTAAGGGTGACTTTTGTTTTCTGTATTATCAGCAAAATAATATTACTTGTAAAAAGACTCACTCTGCTGACATAAATTCACTACCTTATTTTTTTAAATAAGGTAGAAACAATATGATGGTAAAAAGAAGTAGGTACTGCTTGGATTCATGCCCTTCTGGCTGAGACCTCATAGTTCATCACATCAAATACTCTCGCTGTGATGCCCTCAATCCCCTTGCCTCTTGCATCTCTGGCACACATGCTTCTGTAAAACTATCTCTAGATTCTTTAAACATCTCACTTATCCTTACCCCTTGACCACTGAGTAACTTTGGAGAAAGCCATAATCTTGATCTATTTGTTGGCACTATACATTTATTTTCACCAAACTTAGACAAGAATCAATATGCAGTAACCATTAAACACCTTTTCCTACCTATGAATACTGATATCCCCAACCTTTGCTAGTCTCAGTAATTCTCTTTAGCCCACAGCTTTTATCCTTAGTTTTAACAGATGCCTTTGGTTCTCAATTGAGAAACCCAAACTTTTCTTCAGGAAAACTGTTTCTTACAGAACCACAGGAAATCTCTCGAATGTCCTAATAAATGAATTTTGCAACCATAGCAATAGCCATGAGTTTTCCTAAAATACCCTATAATTTTTAGACAATTTCAATATGAAGGCTGAACAAAGGTTTGATTATAATTTGCTCTCTAAGATTGGATTCTCTAACATAAAATTAAACATTTTTCCATCATATAAAAAAACAAATATATATAAAAAACACATAAATCAAACACCCAGTTTCTCTCTTAATTAAAGAATATAGGATGACTATATTTAATAATTCAAGTAAGCACCTGCAGCATTATTCACAATAGCCAAAAAGTGGAAGCAATGGAAACATTCATCAATTGATGAAAGGATAAACAAAATGTGGTATACCTGTACAATGGAATATTTTTCAACCAATAGAATAGAATGAAATACTGTTATATGCTCTACCATGCACAGATGTGAAAATATGCTTAGTGAAAGAGGCCAGACACACAGGTCACATATTGTGTCTTTCCATTCACATGGAATATCTAGAATAGGTAATTCTAGAGTAGATTAGTGGTTGCCAGGAAGTAAGGGAAGGGGGAAAAGTAAAATAACTGCTTATAGGTACCAATTTCTTTTGGGGATGATGAGAATGTTCTGAAATTAGTTAGTGGTGATGTTTGCACAACTTTGTAAATACTGAAAACCACTGAATTTTACGCTTTGAAATGCTAAGTTTTACGGTGTATGGACTATATCTCAAACCCTTATATTGGAAAACAAAGAAAAGACTTATTTTTTATAAGCATGCATTTGCTTATATAGATCTTTTTAAAACTCTCTTACAGTGTATGATATTATACAGTTTTTCATGCATAATATCCTGAAATCAAATGTTAGCAAAGGAAATAAAAATTATAAGCATAGAATGGTATCATATCTCTCTATCATCTATCTAACTGTCCATCTGACTACCATCTAAGCTATCAATATATCATCTATCTATCTCTATCTATCTATATATCATCTATCATCTATCATGAATAAAATATGAGAAACCTCAATCACACTCAGTAACTTTGAGAATCCATTATCTAGGTATTTTCACATTTATACTACACTTGATTACTTGTAAATGTGCTTTAGGTTTCTGTTTTGTTCATCTTTAGCTACTCCTTGTTCCCATATTTTAGAATTGTGCAGTATGCAAAGATGTGGTGTCTTATTATCTTGTCAGTAGAAAAATAAGATTTGTGCAGATGAAAGTTCATGGGATTTGTCTTTAGGGATCCATTCCTGTAAATTATATAACATATATACTTCAGGTAAAATGGCATTTAGAAATGCATGAATATCTATTTCAACTAATAAGTCAAGTTTTACTTATGTAATATATTCCAATCACATGGAAGTCATAAAAGTAAGTGTGATCTCAGAAATGAGTGCTATTACAATAAAATATTCTGCAATAAAACAATACACAGTAAAAATATAAAAGCATAAAAAAGGATTGTGCTCTTGATGCCTAATTTACCAACATTTCAGGGCAGCAAAATTTTTGAAGATTCATTCTTCTTTTAAGTCTTCTTTTTAACAAATACTACCTAGATTACATTTGACCAAAATGATATACTATTCCCTGCATGGTCATAGATTGAGTCAAATAGAGGAAAAGATATACTGAAAAATGAAAAAACTGATTTTCAACACAGTTTAACAGGAACTTATATATGTGCTTTTACTGTAAATATACTGCAGCACCCATACCCATACTACCTTTCTCAGATAAGTAATCTTGTGGAATATTCTCTTCTATAAATTTTTTCTTATATAATATGAAAATATAAAAGAGGAAAATAGAATTGAACTACCAAGCCTGTGATCCATTTGTTCTCTGCATCAGGGGGACATTCAAGGCAAAAAGAAAGAAGGCAAGTCATGAGATTTAATTTTCCTGTCTGTGTGGTAAGTGGACATCTGACTAAATAGACTATTTTCAGCTAGAACGTACTTATTAATTGAATATTCATAACAGGATTGTCCTTGCTAAGAATTGCTTTTAGAAAATAAACCCTGAAGCTAAGTATTTATAGGCATGGCTCTCTGGGAGATGTCAGGTAAGTTGAAGTATAAATAGATAGGTTTCATAAGCTAAATGTTCCCTGATATCTGGGGCACTAACCCATGTGCCTCTCATAGAGACCTCTTTTATTCTGGGGCAGAGTTTATGTCTAAGGCAGGAAGGAAGGACACGGAAAGCTGCCCTAAATGTCCAGATCTCTCTCTGCTTTGTCTGTTCCACATAACTGCCTGAATCCTTGAAGTTATTAATATATATTGATACCACCTGAGAACTCTGAGTTGTATAAGTCTGAACCGACAACCTAATCCTTAGTGTAAACTCAAAATGAAATATGTATAATTAGTGTTGAATGCAAACACTCCCCACTAGTTAGTCAGTTCCATAAGGACAGGCTCAAGGTTAGACTTGTTCAAATAGTCATCCTTTATAAAAAACCAATAATAAAAACCCAGTAACTATTTACACTAATGAATATAACAGACATACATAAAATGTATTAAAAATGCAACACAGCATCATTGCCAACTCTGTAAATATTTCTTCTGCAACTGAGTAAATTAGCCAGAAAAAAATGGTTACAAACATTTTGTAATTTTTTTCAATTGTCTTGTTTTGTTTTGATTATCATTCTAAGCTTATAAAAAAGTTGAACACAATGGCTCTCCAATGTACAGTTTCCCTAAAGTCAGGCCTAACGTATGATAGACTTTTTAAATTGAAGTAGAGTTGATTCACAATACTATATTAGTTTCTGGTGTACAGCATAGTGATTCAGTAATTTTACAGATTATACTTACTCCACTTAAAATTACTATAAAATACTGACTATATTCCCTATGCTGTACAATATATCCTTCTGGTTTATTTATTTATTTATTTATTTATTTATTTATTTATTTTTTGCATTACGTGGGGCCCTCACTGTTGTGGCCTCTCCCGTTGCGGAGCACAGGCTCCGGACACGCAGGCTCAGCAGCCATGGTACACGGACCCAGCCACTTCGCGGCACGTGGGATCCTCCCAGACCGGGGCACAAATCCGTGTCCCCTGCATCGGCAGGCGGGTTCCCAACCACTGCGCCACCAGGGAATCCCTTGGTTTATTTATTTTATACGTATTAGTTTGTACCCCTACCCCTCCTCCCTTCCTCTTCCCACTGGTAACAACTAGTTTGTTCTCTGTGAGACTGTTTCTGTTTTGTTATAGTCATTCCTTTGTTTTATTTTTTAGATTCCACATATAAATCGTAACATAGAGCATTTGTGACATGCCTTAAACATGCTCCGAACACTCATATTATGCTACAGTTGGGCAAAATCATCTAGCACAGTCTATTTTATAATAAAGTATTGAATATATCATGTAATTCATTGAATACTGTACTGAAAGTGAAAACCAAACTGGTTGTATGGGTATAGAATGGTTGTAGGTGTACCAGTTGTTTACCCTTGTGATCACATGACTGACGGGGAGCTGTGGCTGCCACTGCTGAGCATCATGAGAGAGTATTGAACCACATATGGCTAACCCAGGAAAAAATCAAAATTCAAAATTCGAAGATTCGTTTATACTGAATGAGTATTGTATCATACCATTGTAATGTTGAAAAATCTTAGGTCAAACCATCCTATTTCAGGGACCATCTATATGTCATTTACAAATATTTTGTTCCAGTCTGTGAGTTGTCTTTTCTCTTTCTTAAAGGTATCCTTTAAAGCACACAAGTTTTAATTTTGATGAAAAACAATTTATTTTTTTCTTTTGTCAATTATACTTTTAGGTTCTATCTAAAAAAAATCCCCAATTTCAAGGTAATAAAGATTTGCTCTTATGATGGCTCATAAGAATTTTGTAGATTTAGCTCTTACATTTATGTCTATCATTCACTTTGAATTAATTTTTTTATGTATTGTGAGATAGGGATCCAAATTCATTCTTTTGCATGTGAATAACCAGTTGTCAATGACCAATTGTTGAAAAGACAGTTTTTTCCCCATTATGTATATTGGCTTGGCACCTTTGCCAAAAATCAATCAAACATAAATATAAAGGATTTTGCTTCTGGATTTTAAATTTCATTCCACTGATTTATCTTTCTGTGCTTGTGCCAATACCATACATTCTTGATTACTGTAACTGTGCAATAATTTTGAAGTAAAAAAATGTGAGCCCTCAAATTTTGTTCTTGTTCCAGACTCCTTTGGCTAATCTGGTCCCCTTACATTTTCATATGAATTTTAGTGTCAGCTTGTTTGTTTCTGGAAATAGGGTGCTGGAATTTTGATGGGGATAGTGTTGATTCTGTAGGTAATTATGAGAAGGATTGCCATCTTAATTTTTATGTCTTCTGATGCATGAACATGAAATGTTATTACATTTATTTTGATATTTAAATTCTTTCAATGATGTTTTGTAGTGTTCAGTGTATGTTTTTCACCTTTTTTGAATCATTCTATTAACTGTATTGTAAATGGAGCTGTTTTCTGAATTTCATTTTCATACTGTTCACTGGAATTGTAAAGACATACAATGATTTAGTTTATTAATCTTGTATCTTGCAAAACTGCTAACCTGGTTTGTAAGTTCTAATAGTGTTTTTGTAGATTCCTTAAAATGTTCTATATATAAAATAATGTTATCTGCAAATAGAAATATTTTACCTTTTCCTTTCTAATCTAGAATCATGCCTACTTGCTCTACCTAGAATTTCCAGTACAGTGCTGAATTAAAGTAGCAAGAGCAACCATCTTTTTTTTTTTTTTTCCTGATCATAGGGAATAAACAATCAGTCTTTCACCATTAAGAATAATGGTATGGGGCTTCCCTGGTGGCGCAGTGATTGAGAGTCCACCTGCCGATGCAGGGGGCACAGGTTCATGTCCCGGTCCAGGAGGATCCCACATGCCGTGGAGCGGCTGGGCCCATGAGCCATGGCCACTGAGCCTGCATGTCCGGAGCCTGTGCTCTGCAACGGGAGAGGCCACAACAGTGAGAGGCCCGCGTACCGCAAAAAAGAAAAAAAGAGAGGCCCGCGTACCGCAAAAAAGAAAAAAAATAAAAAAAAAAGAATAATGGTAGCTGTGGGTTTTTCATCAATTTAAATAAGTTCCCTTATATGTTTTTATTATATGTTTTTATTATAAAGGGTTATATGTTTTTATTATAAAGGGTATTATACTTCATTATATGTTTTTATTATAAAGGGTATTATACTTTGTAAAATGGTCTTTCCACATCTATTGAGATTGTTGTATGGTTTTTCTCAGAAGTTAAACCAACCTTGCATTCCTAGGGTATATCCCACTTGGTCATGGTGTATACTCCTTTTACATATATTGTTGGATTTGGTTTGCTGGTATTCAACTGAGGACATTTTGTATCTATATTCTTAAGATGTATTGGTATATGTTTTTCTCTTCTTTTGATGAATTTGTGTTAACAGGGTAATACTGGCTTCATAGAATCATTTAGGAAGTATTGATATTTCCTTCTTTTCTATATTTTGGGAAAATTTGTGAACTATTGGTATTAATTCCTCTTTAAACATTTGGTAGAATTTACCAAGGAAGTCATTTGGTCATGATTTTCCTTTGTGGTAAGGTTTTTTGATGGCTAACTCAATCACTTTGCTTGTTATAGGTCTATTTATTTTTTCTTTTTCTTCTGCAGTGAGTTCTTGTAATTTGTGTTTTTCTAAGAATTTATTCATTCAGTCTATCTAGTTTTGGCACAAAGTTGTTTGTGGTATTCCCTTATATGGTAAGCTGAATAATGACCCACAAAGATATCTATTTCCTAATTCCTGTAACCTGTGAATATTATGGTTTTATTAGTCTACTCTTTACCCCACTGGTGAGGGAGAGATTCCCACCCTAAGGTTATGGGGCTGGCAGGAAAAACAATACCTGGCACTGGTCAAATGAGACCAACAGCAGTTTATTAGTCATATTTACTCCCAGCCTGGAGGATGAGGACACTGCTTCACACAGGGCCACAGAGGAGATAGACTTGGAAACCAAGTGAACAAGCAGGGGCTGTGGGAAGCAGGCTTCATATAACAAGAGAATAAGGGAATTCCTGGTTCCCTCAGGAAAATATAATTGAATTGTTTGAATAATTCCACAGGCTGGCAGAAAACTGAGTACATATAGAGCTTGCCTATTGTGTCCAAGTTTTTTATTTCCTTGTTGATCTTCCTAGATATTCTATCCATTATTGAAAATGAGGTATTGTATCTCTAAATATTATTGAATTATCTATTTCTCTCACTAATTGTGACCCTTTCTTCTTACTTCATATTTTGGGGTTCTGTTATTAGATATATATATTTCATATATTACATAGTTATCATATTTTTCTGATGAATTAAAACATTTATCAGTATAAAATGTCCTACTCTATCTCCATAAACAATTTTTTAAATCCACTTTTTCATATATTTTCAAAGCCACTCCAATTATCTTTTGGTTAATGCTTGCACTGCATGGTAAGCAGAATAAAGCCCTCCCTCCCTCCAAGGTTGTAATCCCTGGAACTTGTAAATAATACCTCACAAAGAAAAGGAGTCCTTGCAGATGTGGTTAAGGATCTTGAGATGGAGGGGTTATCCTGGATTATCTGGGTGAGCTGTAAGTGCATTCACAAGTGTCCTTAAAAGAGAAAGGCAGAGAAGACTTTCTTATACACACAGAAGAGAAGGTAATGTAAATAGGGAGCAGAAACACTTTTGAATATGCTTGTCTTGAAGATTGTAGTAATGCACCCACAAGCCAAGGAATATCAGCAGCCACCAGAAACTGGAAGAAAGCCAATAACTAAATTTACCATTGGAGCATCTTGAGGGAGTGTAGCCCTGCACACTCTTTGATTTAATCCACTAATAATGATTATAGACTTCTGGGCTCCAGAATTGTGAGAGTATGAATTCAGGCTCTTATAAGTCACCAATTTTGTGGTGGTTTCTTATAGTAGATACAGGAAACTAATACATGTGCTATATAGTTTTCATTGTTTTACTTTCAGCTTATTTTTGTCTTTGAATCTAAATTGTTTCTGTTGTGAACATTATGATTTGGATTATGATTTTATTCATCTTTTCAATCACTGCCTTTGATTGGAATTTTTAATACATTTACATTTAATGTAATTATTAGTAAGGCAGGACTTACATCTCCCATATTGCTTTTTTAAAAAAAAAAGTCATATAATTTTTTCTCTGTATTCTTCAATTAATGACTTCTTTTGTGTTAAGTAGATACTTTATAGTATACCCTTTTAATTCCACTTCTTCCTGTATATTTTGGGGGTTATTTACTTTTGGTTACTGCTATAGAATGAATGTTTGCAACTCCCTCCCCTCTCCAATTCACGTGTTGAAACCTAATGTGATGGTATTTGGAGGTGGAGCTTTTGGAAAGTGTATGTGTCATGAAGATGGAATACTCAACAATGAGATATAAAGTGCTCCTTATAAGAGGCCTCAGATACCCCTTATACCTTAAACTATGTGAGGATACAGCAAGAAGACAGCCATCTATGAACATGGAAACAGGCTCTCACCAGACATTAAATCTGATGGAACCTTGATCTTGGACTTCCCATCCTCAGAACTATAAGAAATAAATTTCTGTTGTTTGTGAGCCACACGATCTTTATGGTATTTTTGCTATAGAAGCTGAAGCAGACTAAGACAGTTACTCTAAAGATTACAATTAGCATATAAACTTGAATCAATTTAGCTTGTAATATTAACCTAATTTCAGTGATGTACCAAGCCTTTGATCCAATATACCTTTGTTCTTTCCTGCTCTCTTCCTTTACTGTGATATAAATTATATCTTCTTACGTTGTCAACATGATTTAATGATTATTGCTTTAAGTAGTTGCATTTCAAGCCAGATAGAACACCAGATTAACAAACAAAAACATGTGTATTCTGTCCATTATATTTACCTATGCAATTTCCTTTACTGGTATTCTGATCTTTATTTCTTCACTTGGATTCTAGTTACTGTGGATGATGTAATCTTGTCAGCAGATTGCTATCATTTTTGGCAATGCCTTGGAATAGAGCTTTCTTTTTCACTGAACTGATGGCTGAGTCAAATCAAATAGCCATAACACCATGGGAATGGAGATTTTCCAGGTTGTTGCTAGCTTGTCACTGTGATCCGGAGATGGCATTTTTAATGGAGCTCTGAAAGAGATGAATACTCTCTTTGGCTGTGAGTCTACTGGTTTTCATGGCTACTGTGATAAAGAGCTAAAGAGGGAGGGTATGGAGAGTTGGCACACAAGTTGGAAGTCCATAGACACTGCTGTCTTATCAAGGTTTAGTAGTTTCTCTTCGATGAACATATATTAGTTTATTCCGTGGAGTTGGTTAATTTCCAGAGTTCTGAAATTGTTGGTAGTATCTGTTTTGCCAGTATTTTTGTTGCTTTTTTGGGAGAGTAGCTCACCAAGAGCCTCATTTGGCCATTCTGGAAGCCAGTTTTGATGTATAGATGTTTACATTTTTTATTCAAGAAACTGCTAATGTTGTCTCTTTTTTTGTAATTTTAAGAAACGTTGATCTGTTAATTTACTAGAGGTGGCAAAATGATACTATTTTAATTATCCTGTTCCTTTATCAGTTATAAGCTGGGACACAGAGCTAGAGATAGAAATAGAATATACAGTTGACCTTTAACCCTTAACACTCAAACCCTTGCTGTTCAAGGGTCAACTGTATATACATATCTATTGTTATTTGCCAATTTCTAAAATAATGAGCTGTTTTCTTAGCACTCACCAAATATGACCAATGAGGGGTTTTATTTATTTTGTTTTGTTTGCTTCCTGTGTTTTTGTTTTTTAGTACACTATGGATTCTTGAATTAAACATATTTGTTATGTTTTAACCAAATATCCTTAAATGCTTACATTGCTTCATCATTAACAGTGGGGGAGGGGGACCATCAAGTTGGTTCCTGAGACATTTTGACATGATGACACTGTCTTTGTTAATTACTTTTTTTTTTTTTTTTGGTACTCTCTTGGTATATGCTACTTCTCCAAGGGTCTTCTTGTTCATTTTTTAATGAAATTTATATTTAGAGATTACAATTTGCATATTAGGATTACTTACTGCTACTAAACTGGACATTGTTTCCAAGCATTTTAGAGATAGGAAATAAAAATTTTGAAATGAATTTGTGTGTGTGTTGCCAAAGAAAAGTTGTAAAAGTTAAACAGGCAAGAAAGACTTTACTGAGAACTATTGTAATAGGGGAAATAGATTGAATACAACTCCCTTGAAATAAAAGGCAACAGTGTTTATAATTGCTGGGGTGAGTTGGTGGAAAGGAGTGGAGGACATTTCCAAGGTTGGTCAATGTCACTAGGACATTTATGTTTGCTCATTGGCGCTTATCAAAGTCATGCCCCTCCCCTCTCCAGAGACAGAGATAGGAGCTCTTTCTTGATGATTACATTTCAAATAGATGGCTCCCAATTCCATGAGAAAGACGCCTCTGGATTGTAAAACTGGCAAGAGGCTGGCAGATTTACATCTCTAAGGGGCAGACAAAGAATTTACAACAAAGTTTTCTAAGGTAAACACTCTAAAAAAAGGGAGATCTGGGCATACAGTCAGGAAGAAACCTGTTTAAGTACAGTGAAGCCGAGGGGGCATTAAGGACGTCTTGATCAATATGCATATACATGCAAATATATACATACATGATAATATATGTGTATGATATAATACAAAAGACAAAATATGTCATGAGTACATCCTAATATTTTCAGGGTAAATTCAGAACTATAGGGATTTTACATAGTCTCACTGATCTTATAACTGTTATTTACTTTTTCCTTCAATAAAAATCCTAGTTTGCAATAATATCACTATAACTAACCATTTATTTTTCTCAAATGCACATACAGCTGTCTCAGAATAATAATTATGGAATTATCACTAAATGAAATTAATTCTGAAGACATATTAAGTTATATTTGCAATTCTTTTTGTCCTTAAGTCATATACAGTTAAGTTATGGTATTTCAAAGTCACTTGAAAGACTTTTTCTCTGCATTGTACCAATTCAATATAAAGTTGATTTGTAGTTTACTTTTTATTTTTGAAATAACCTTTTTAATGCAAAGTCTTTTCTTGGTTCCAAAATCAAAACTATAAGAACAGTATATTCAGAAAAGTCTAGTTTCTATCACTCCTCTCCACATTATTCTCTCCCTTTTTATAGATATCCACCCCCTCCTATGTTATAATTTATTGTTCCATTGTTTCTTTTTTAATCATATAAGTAAATATGCATTACTATGTGTGTTTACATATACATGTGTATGTACATAATATATATGTGTATATATATATATATATATATATATATATATACACACACACATTTTATATTTGTGGTTCCCTCCCTGCTACAGACTGAATATTTTTATCTTCTCAGAATGAATATGTTAAAACCTAATCCCTAACGTGATGATATTAGAAAGTAGACCTTTTGGGAGGTACTTAGCTCACTAGTGCAGAGCCTTCATGAATGCTTTCTTAAGAGACACCACAGAGATCCCTCTTCCTTCTGCCATATGAGATTACAGGGAGAAGACAGCTTTCAGTGAGGAAGCAAGCTCTCACCAGACACCAAATCTGCAGGCATCATGATCTTAGATTTCCCAGTCTCCAGAACTGTGAGAAATAAATGTTTGTTGTTTATAAGCCACCTGGCCTATAGTATTTTTGTTATAGCAGACCTAATGAACTAAGACATGTCCCTTTTTTACATTATGTTAGCTGGTTTTTTGTTAGTTGAATACTATTTACATAGTACTTCACTGTGTGAATATAATAAATTATATTCAGTCAATCCCCCTGATAATGAATATTTGGGCATTTTTATGTGAGACTGTATTGTGCAGGACCAGATGCACACCAGAGAGGGAAAATTCCCTCCCCATTTTATGTGCTATTCTCAAATTGGCTTGTTGTTCCACTGAGTAGCTTATGGCATTTGGGATTTCTCTGGACCTTTTAATAGTCACTTTCCTTTCCTCTGAAGATTTTTTTTTTTTAATAATTGTAAGACTTACAAAGTCAAATTTCCACTATATACATGTAATTTTTCTGTGACTATGATAATAACTTCATTGGTATAACATTTAGTATTATATGTAATAAGCATGCTCCACATCATCATGGCTAAATTTCTGGTAGGTTGGGGACAAAATATTCTATCAATCTGATATAGTTTCCTTAAGTTTTAGAGACTTAGGAAAATAGCCCATGAATATCTTAAACCAGTAATATTCATTATCTCAAATTACAGCTCCAAGAAACTCAAAAGAGTATGTGAGTGACAAAGCAAGTCACTATCACAATTGAGAAGAGATGATGGACTAAGTCTCCTGTCTCCCAATCTATAACTCATACCCTAATTAAGTGGAAAACATTCCCTGAAGGAAACACACGAGTTCTCTGCTATTACACCTCACTTATTAAAACACTGCTTTTTTTAAAAAATGAAAAAGCCAGTTGCCTTTAGGAAAGACTGCCTTTCTGAATTTCAAAATACCCCTTCCTTCACCCTTTACTATCTGACATAATATATTGAGAATAAAAATATATGAAGCTCACTTGCTCATTCATTAGTTTGCAGCAATACTTAAGGAAAAGTAATTACACTACTCCTTGGCAGGTTCTGAGTAAGATGGTTATTCAAATTTTCTCACCATTAGAAAACCATGGATTTTTATGAGACCCTGTCATTATTCTGATGTTTTATCATTTAACCTCTAATCCTAGATCATTGAATTGTGAGCCAGGAGGCAGCATTTTCAAATGTAAGAAAAATGATTGCACATAAAATAAAAATAAAGTTATATAATTATAATTTGGTAAAATTTGGGGTTACGTGTGTATCAACGAACCAATTATACTGAAAGACCATGTGCTCGGTGACATGGCAGAACTCCTAAAATATATTCCCATATCAGTAGCAATTGCAACTGTATCAGTCTTGGTCCAATCAAGAGATAGAAATCACAAAGGGGGTTAAATGGTAAACGTTTAAAATAAGAATTAGCTATAAAAAAAGAATAAGTATGATATAAGGCAACTTTATATGGTACCCTAAGACTAAGGGACAGTACTCAAGGAAGGATGAGCTTAGGGGCTTTGACCTTGTTGAGAAAGATGTAGTACATTTGGAGCTGAGAAGTGAGAAATATAATTTGATCACTAATACAGTAACTATGTCAATTGCTAGGTCACATAAATAACAAATGACAAGATGATCAAGCCATAACGGGATGGTAAAATCTTTTAAATAGGTTAATGACAATTATTGTGTCTTTGTGATCCTCTTCTTATGTAATATGCAAATTGCTTCATACATTTTTCAAAGTTTTTCATATTCTAAATTATTTTCCACCATGGCCTAGCCATTTTCCCCAATACTAAATGTTATATGGATAATTAAATAATGAATAATTAATGACTAATTAAATTCAATTCAGATGAGGTATTAACAGATGTGTACATGAGGATTCAGATATATGACACTGACTTAATTCAGTTTATCTGGGGTAAAAGAACATATTAGTTAAGAGTTAGGCTCTGGAATCATACTTTCTGAGTGAAATTCCTAAATTTCCACTAATAGCATTGTGTTTTGGTCAAGTTAACTAAGTTATTTTTTCCTCAGTTTATTAACTTAAAATGAGGATGATAATAATAATATAATACATCTTACAGAGTGGGATGTAACCAATTTAATTGACTATAAGTACATAGAACAAAGCCAGGAAAATAATAAATACTCAACAAGCATGTCTATGATCACAACTATCAGTATTATAGATTGATCAGGGGGAATTTTATGATCTTATAGTGTATTGATGAAAAGAGTGACTAGAATAGTCTTGTAACAGTAAGATATAACCTTTAGATTTTTCTTAATATTAGATATTAAAATTTAGCTGTCCTGACAAGATAAAGTATTATAATTAATAATGTTGAATCACATTTTATTTTCTGGATGACACTGAGGAGAAAGTAAATCTCTAGATAGAATTATGAGTGGGGAGCCAGTTCTGAGGACAAGAGGACATACTATACAGTAAAGTCCTGAGCCCTTGACAAAGGGTGGGCCATAGTAGCATATATTCATCAACATCAGATGATACTTTAATAGTCAATTTGGTTAACTTAAACAAAAGACACAGAGTACACATAAACAAATTCAAATAATTTTCAATATAATAATATATGCCACAATGAGATATCACTTCACATCTCTTAGGATAGTTATTATAAAAATGAAATGAAATAAAATGAAATGAAATGAAAAAAAGTGTTGGCGAGGATGTGGAGAGATTGGAACCTTCATGCATTGCTGGTAGGAATATAAAATGGTATAACTACTGTTGAAAAGTGTATGCTGTTTCCTCAAAAATTAAGCATAGAATCATAATAAGGTCCAGCAATTCCATGTTTAGGTATATACACAAAAGAGTTGAAAGTAGGAGCTTGAAAAGTATGTGCACAGCAACATTCATAGTAGCGTTATTTACAATAGCCAAAAGGTGGAAACACCTCAAATGTCCATAGAAATATGGATGGATAAACAAAACACATTGTGTTTGCTCTAATTCAATTGATCTACAATTTACCTTGATCCTACTTTTGTCATTGCTGCCTATTGCAAAAGGAATAGGTTCTAATCCAAATGTAAATGTTTGACATCTATATTAAGAGTAAGAAACAACCTATGAAACATAGAAAGAGAAAAGAGGAAAATAGAAGGCATTAGTGACATCTTGATATTTCCATCTGGAAATTTTCCAAGGATATGTAAGGAACAAGATTGTGAACAACCAAAACAGCTGTGTATTAGTCTTTTAAATGAACAGGGTTTATTAGAATTCCATTATTTCTCATTGAAATTGTATTCAATGCTAATATTGTATTCCCCAGCTGGAACATTCCCAAGAGGTTTGGAATTTACTAAAAATTAGTCATGAGAAAATTGTCAGAAGATCCATAATTGAAATATAAAGCACTTTTCTGGGTAAGTACACTTTGTCTTCTTAGAGAGACTTGGTACGTCATGATACTTTAAGTTGGTCACAGGAGAAATGGGAAAGTTTCTCTGTACAAGTTGATACTGTGCATAAAAGAAAAGAAGTTGCTAAAGATTTTATGATGAGTATTAAACATATCAAAAGGACTAACTCTTCTAAAAAATAAAATAGTCCTCTGTAGACAGAAATGGACAGAAAAGAAAGAAGTGGTGAAGGTTAAAAAAGCAGACATACTAGATACCAAAACCTCAAACACATGATGGGATTTTGGATAAGGGGCCAATCACTCTATTCTTGTTAGAGAAATCAAGTCAAAATTGTCATGAAACAATGCACTAACTTTTCCTGACACCAACACCCATCATGTTTTTATTTTCTTTTATTGAAGTAGAGTTGACTTACAATATTATATTAATCTCAGATCTACACACAGTGATTTGATATTTTTATAGGTTGTACTGCATATAAAGTTATTATAAAATATTGGCTATATTCCCTGTGCTGTACATTACATCTTTGTAACTTATTTATTTTACACCTAGTAGGTTATACCTCTTAATCACCTTCACCTATCTTTCCCCAACCCCTCTGGTAACCACTAGTTTGTTCTCTGTATCTGTGAGTCAGTTTCTGTTTTTTTATATATTAAAAATTTTTTTTTTAGATTCCACATATAAGTGAAAAAATACGCTTGTATTTGTCTTTCTCTGTCTGACTTATTTCACTTAGCATAACGTCCTCCAGGTCCACCCATGTTGTCACAAATGGCACAATTTCATTCTTTTTTGTGACTGAGTAATATTCCATTGCATATATATATCAATCATATCCACAAAGACAATCTTTTTAAAAAAGAGGGAAAGTAATGGCTAAAAATATCAATACTATTTGAGAAAGTAGTATAGTACCTACATGCTTTTTGAAGTAGCAATAGAGAAGGAGATAGCCCACAGAAATGAGAAATATAGATCTTTGGAATAGAGTTATTGAGCAATAACTCTAATACTTGCACTGGAGACTCAAGTTAAGCTGATGAAGGTAAATCCACAGAATAGATAATCTCAGAAAAGGAAACATTGAACACCACACACACACCATTTACAAAGAAAACTAATATTTTAAAAGTTAGTTAACAAAGGATAGCATATACTGAATCATATTTAAGTCACTATCATTCCCCACTGAGCAATACTGACTCTTGCAAATGCTATAGCTAAGCAAAATCAAATCTGAAAATGGCAACTGCCTCCCAGCCTTACAGAATGGCAGACGAAACATCTCTGACACACTGTTAAGAATCAGAAGTATGATAATATATGTGCTCTTTTCAACTCGGTGCCCACTTCACAAATCATTTAACTACTCAAATCTACTGTCACCCCTATATGTTAATTGTTATAAGATTTAGATCAGTGTTAATAGAAATACAATGCACACCTCAAATATGAGCCACTATGTAAGTTTCAGGATTTTTCCAGCAATATTAAACAAATTAAAATTGATTATACATTGTGTTAAATCTATCTGAAATGTTATCACTTCAACATGTGATCACTATGAAACTTATTAATGAAATATTACATATTTCTTTGTTAGTATTAAGTCTTTGAAATTGAGTGTGTATCTTAAACTTTAGCACATCTCAAATTGGACTAGCCACCTGCCCAGTGCTCATAAGCCACAGGTGGTTACTGGCCATGGAAAGTGATGATTTAGATTTTATTTTTAATGCTGATATATTTGTGCCATTGTTTAGCCATGGGGAAAAAAGAGACATTTATGAAAAATGGTTTTCTATTGCTCTTGAGATTAAATCCTATATTGTTAATATGCTTGTCCAGACATTCATGATCTAGCTCCCTTAAATTTTCCTACTCACTCTCCATCTTTTTCCTTATCTTTCAGCCACACCTATCTTACAGGTTTTAAATTTCCAATGTAACTACACATCCTCAGGAAAGCTCTCTCAACCCAAGATAATATTAAGACTCTCATTTTATATTTTAAAACAACTTACAAGTTTTCTTTATAATATCCAGAAACACTAGTGATATTTTTTAATTTTACAGGGTTATGCCACCCATAATCATTAAAACCTACAGTGACCTCCCATCATTTTCAGAATAAAATCCAAATCTCTTACCTTGTCTCCAAGATTCTATAATCTGTTATCTGTCTACCTCTCAAAACTCAATCTCTTTGCAGTTGCTTCCTTCATTTCAGCTACCTTGATGTTCTTTGTTTTGTAGAAATATGATAGGCCTATTGCAGTAGCTTTGCGTTGCTGTTCTCCATGCCCTAAAAGTTCTTGCTCTAGACCTGGTTACACAGGTCACATTTCAGATTCTCAGTTGCCACATGTGGCTACATCTAACAGGACAGTGTGGAAAGCATTTCTCTCATTCTTGGTTCAATTGGACAGCACTGCTCCAGACCAGGATGGCCAGACTTTCCCCATAAAGGCAGATGGTAATATTTTGCAGTATGTGAGCCATATAGTCCCTGTCATAATTTTTCAACTCTTCAATTGTAGCAGTAAAGCAGTTATATACAGTGTAAACAAGTGGACAAAACTGTGTTTCAGCAAAACTTTGTTTATGGAAAAAGGAGACAGGTTGGATCTGGCCCACAGCCTACAGTTTGCACTTCTCTGTTCTACACATTTCTGTGGCTAGCTCCTTAATGTTATACCCTTTATAGTCAAAATTTACTTCTCTACTGAAACCTTTACAGAGCACACAGTCAAAATTATCCTTCCAACCTTCAACTTCCCCTCTTTCCCATCTGATTCTATTTAACCTTCTTCATACTTGTCATTACCTTAATTTACCTTAGTCATTTTAAAAATGGTATTATTTGCCTCCTTTGCTAGATAAAAGCTCTATCAAAGGGGGCATAGTCTGTCTTTTTCATCATTCTGTCCCTAAGACTTAGAATACAACTTGACATGTTGTGGACAATCAATTTTTTGAAGAATGGATACTTAATACAGTTATATTTAATTTTATGTTATTATATTTAGATTGTTGCTTAATGGCTTTTTTCCCCCATCAGAGTGTAAGTATAACAAAGACAGATTAAAATTTTGCATTTACCACTGAGGTCCAGATTTTAACAAAGGGCTTCATATGAATACTGTATTTCTTCAATTATAAAACAATGAAATATGATTTATCATCAGTCAATTAAACCTAATAAAACTAGAACAATAATATGTTAAATGTATACATAATTATAAGTTACATTACCTTTCAGCAACATTAAATATGGAAAATATGAGTCTTAAAGTAGAATAAAAAAGTAAACCATGTATCGGCTATGTATGTAGTAGGTAACTTTTTTTTTTTTAATACTTTAATCTTTTTTTGGTTTTATTTTGTTCTTTTTTTTTAACATCTTTATTGGAGTAAAATTGCTTTATAATGGTGTGTTAGTTTCTGCTTTATAACAAAGTGAATCAGTTATACATATACATATGTTCCCATATCTTTTCCCTCTTGCGTCCATTAAGGATGCTTGTAGACAGAAAATGTTCAAATGTCTTAAATAAATGTAGTAGGTAACTTTATTTAAGACATTTGAACATTTTCTGTCTACAAGCATCCTTAATGGAGCCTGTTGTTTGCCTCTTTAATAGCGTTACATGACATAGGTAAACTGTGTTTAATTTCACATAGTTGACCTTAATGAATATGCATGGAAACTCCTGGTTTCATTTAAGATTCCCTGCTGTTTATATCCATAAGCATAATAGAAAGCACAAAAGAAGATTGTCCCAGTCTTTATAGAAATTACGTTCTTTTAACATATTCTTCCTCTTCTAGTTTTTAATGGCAATTACAATGGCTTTTATGAAATATACTTTCCTTTTATTTAGACTATCAATGATCAGATGAAATAAACAGAGGAAGAAAGAGACACCAATCTCTTCTATATCTACCTGATCAAATGGTCAAGAAAATATCTTGCCATCACTTTGATAGATCAGATCTCAGGTTATTCTGCTTTCAAGCAGATGTTGGGGATCCCCTGTCTGATATAACACAGAGGCAATACTATCTTTGAGTGAAATAGAACTTGAGGGATATTTCAATTTTTTTGTTTTGTTTTTTAATAAATTTATTTATTATATTTACTTATTATTTTTGGCCGTGTTGGGTCTTTGTTGCTGTGCGCAGGCTTTCTCTAGTTGCAGTGAGCGGGGGTACTCTTTGTTGCAGTGTGTGGGCTTTTCATTGCGGTGGCTTGTCTTGTTGCAGAGCATGGGCTGTAGGCGCTCAGGCTCAGTAGTTGTGGCTCATGGGCTCTAGAGCACAGGCTCAGTACTTATGGCATGTGGGCTTCAGTAGTTGTGGCATGCAGGTTCAGTAGTTGTGGCTCGTGGGCTCTAGACCGCAGGCTCAGTAGTTGTGGTGTACAGGCTTAGCTGCTCCATGGCATGTGGGATCTTCCTGGACCAGGGCTCAAACCCGTGTCCCCTGCATTGGCAGGCAGATTCTTAAACACTGTGCTACCAGGGAAGCCTGATATTTCAATTTTTCATGTGCTATTTCTCCACTCTTTCAAGCTTATGCCAAATAATCCTTCCTGTTCTGACAATTAATTATGCTTTGTGGGTTTTTTCCTTCTAACCTGTAGATAGGGTGTCACTAAGGAATCTCTTCTTACCATTTGGTTCGGTCACACTGTATCTTTTTAAATTTCTCAAAAACATTTATAATACTCTTTTCTGTTCTTGACTCCTGGCTTATTTTAACTTAGTGTTTGGGCTCAATTTGCTTATCATATTCTCTGGAAATCTTCCCTGTCCCTCCTCTGTTTATTTTCTTCTTTCACTATTGTCTTTATGTTGACTAACTTATGTTGGGGAGAAAGAATTTTCCTCTACTCTTCTATTTTCTTCTGGCTGTTCTAAGAATTAATTGACATGAGAAAGATTAACAGGAGAAAATCAAATTTAATTTCATAAGTAAAGGAACCCCACATACATGAGAGGTTCAAAGACTGAAAGGTAAAATGAGGTATATGTGACATCCTGAGCTAAGGAATGAGGTCGGGGCCTGGGACTTTCAAGGACAGGTGGGTCATTCACAGGACAATAAGAAGAAGAGCATAAGTTTGCCCTGCCATACAGATGGAACCACTTAGATAAAATTTATCTTTGGTAATACCTCTTTTTCTGGGAAGTATTTCTAGGTAGTTAATTGAGGGACAGTAGTTTCTCTTGAGCTATATCGTCTCCATTGCCTTCAGCTCAAAATAATCTACATGCCAAGATCACACATCTTGGGGACGTCTGTTCTAAACACCTACATTTACAATCAGACTTCTACAGGGAAAAAAGTATGTAAAAATCATGTCCTTTGGCTAAAACTATTGACTGAAAAAAAATTGCGCAGTGTGAGAAATATGAGTTAAGTTTTATTTGGAGCCAAATGAGAACTATAGTCTGGAAGACAGTCTCTCAGCTCTGTGCAGCTGATCCAAAGAGGTAGGGGAAGGTCAGTATATATGTGATTTTAGTGAAGGGGGACACTTGCAATCAAGCACACATTTTGGCAAAAGACTGCTGCTAGTTATGAGGCACAGGTGTCTCCATTGATGATATTAGTGCCTTTCTAAATATGAGAAGATGTAAGAAATTGGCCTCAGAAAATCTGAAGTAAATGCCCTAAGAAAAGGGAATTCAGGGGCCTACAGTCAGAAAGACACCTATCTGAAGTTTAACTAGGCTGAGCAGAATGTGAAGGCCTTGGTCACCCTTTTGTAACCAACCAGCCCCTTCACTCCAGGCCCTTGGAAATAACTCAGTTGTTTTCTGCCTTGACAGGTTTGCAGTTGCAAGAATGTCATACAATGAAATCACATAGTCTAGAGTCTTTTGAGTCTTGCTTATTAAGCTCTGTATACTGTGTTTTAAATTCGTCCATGTTATTGAGTCTATCAGTAGTTCATTCCTTTTTATTCTTGGGTAGAATTCCATTGCTTGGATTTACTGCAGTGTGTTTTGCTATTCCCCATTTGAGGGATATTTGGGTTGTTTCCAGATGTAAGCAATTATAAATGAAGCTGCTTTAAGTAGTCATGTACATGTTTTTATGAGAACATAGATTTTCATTTTAATTGGGTAAATATCTATTGTGGGATTGCTAGATCATATGTTAATTTATATTTAACTTTAGAAGATCAAACTGTTTTCCAAAATGTGTTTTGTATTCATACCATCTATCTCTCAGGGTTTGAGTTACTATACATACTTGCTAGAACACTGTATTGTCAGCTTTTTAGTTTATTTAATTAGTTAATTTATTTAAGTCAATTTAATAAGTGTATAGTGATAAATCATTGTGGTATAAATTTGCAATTCTCCAATGACTAATGATGCTCAGTATCTTTTTACTTTTTTAAAATTAAATTTTCTTTTTTTTTTTTTGGCTGTGTTGGGTCTTTGTCACTGCGTGAGCACATTCTCTAGATGCGGCGATGGGGGGCTACTCTTCGTTGTGGTGCACGGGCTTCTCATTGTAGTGGCTTCTTTTGTTGTGGAGCATGAGCTCTAGGCACGTGGGCTTAAGTAGTTGTGGCACACTGTGGCACATGGGCTCAGTAGTTTTGGCTCGTGGCTCTAGAGTGCAGGCTCAGTAGTTGGGGCGCATGGGCTTAGTTGCTCTGCAGAATGTGGGATTTTCCTGAACTAGGGCTCGAACCTGTGTCCCCTGCATTGGCAGGTGGATTCTTAACCACTGTGCAGCCAGGGAAGTCCCCCTTTTTATTTGTTTAATAACCACCTGTACATCTTCTTTTGTGAAGTATCTCTTGAAATATGTTGTCGATTTATTGGTTTGTTTGTTTTCTTACTATTGATTTTTGAGAATTTTTTATGTAATACAGAAAAATTTCTTTAGCAAATATGTGATTTGAAAATATTTTCTCTCAGATTGTTACATGTGTTTTCATTTTCTTAAGAATGTCTTTCAATGACTAGAGTCTTTCAATTAGCTGAACTCTTCTTACTGGTGTTTGATGTCATCTGCCATAATTAAACAAATGCTCACTTACTTGGATGTGCCTGTCTTTGTTTAGACTTACTTTAGTTGGTTGCTTTGCAATTATCTGATGGGTTAGAATGAATTTGTGTATTTTCAAATTTCTCCGGGATTTTTTGTTGTTACTCGTGTAAATGTGAGAGTGATGCTCTGTTCAGGCTTGGACACTGTTAGCAGAATCTGGAGTCTCATGATCACAGGTTTTTGAGTCAAACACCTTAAGAAGATTTCATTATATCATTAGCTATTTATTTGGGGGGCAAGCTATTTAATTTTCTGTGCCTCGATTTATTCAGTGAGCAGAGAAAACATAACAAGAACTATGTTCAAATATTTTATTTATATGACACTTGATATAAAGATGGAACCAGGGACATGAGATCAGATCAGAGTTTTAGTTTGGATCTGCCACTCTCTTTTCCCACTATGTTCTCTAAGAATCCATTCCCTTATCTGCAGAATGAGAACATTCGACTAAATTGTATTCATGGTGTTCTCTATCATGATCTGAAACTATTACAAATCATAGTTTCATCTTAGAACACACAATATTTTTATTCATTAAATCGTACTTATCTATCTCCTGCAGATACTGTGCTTGTTTGTGCATCAATATGATTGTGTGAACTACTGCTAATGTTTGAATGTTAATATTTGGATCATTTAATAACATAGTTATACAGTTTATGAACTAGGTTTCTTCTTTTAATGATATGTCATGACATCTTATTCTGAAAAATGCTATGTTGTTATCTGGAATTAAAATGAGAGTGTGAAGTCTGAAGAGTTTTATGAAAGATAACAAATTTACGTTTATTAACAAAATTATATAACAAATTTATATTTATTGGGACACCATTAAACTTATTTAATGCAAAATATATTTCTTAAAATAAGTTAATTCATCTCAGCAATAGTTAGTCAAGTAATTTGTATAGTCTGCTATTTGTTCTTTCTATACAGCATGCATACATATGTTGTGTGTCCAGTGAGCATGGTTTCCCACTCACCAAGAAGGCAAAGTTTCTGAAATTCCTGTTATTTTACAAAGGACTAATAGAGATTAACTTTTAAGGAAGGATTTACATTAAGTGGGACAATTTTTAAGATATTATCTTTCTCACTAGATAATAATGTAAAAAGGAAATTAAGAATGCATTATTGAGGTTCAGAAACAGAAGGAAAAACAACTTGAAATGAAAACAATACAAACTATTAACTCATGACATTTCTTCTATCTGCTAAAATGTCACTGCACACGTCAAAACTCAATCTGTCTTTGTCTTGTGGATCACTCAGATATCTCATTATAAAGCCTTATCCCATTTTTATAATCAACAAGAAATTATTTAGAGAAGCACTAAAAATATTTAAAAGTAGAATAGTTTGTGTGAGGGTATTCTGTTGGCAGTGCTTTTCTATTCTTCTGAGCTATATTTTTCAGTAATTTAAAAACTGAAGAGATTTATAAAATTAAAATACTGCTGACTCCAGCAGGTTTGAGAACTGAAGGTTTAATATATTTGTTAAAAGCAGTGTATCATTTGACATTGCAGAAAATCCCGTAGATAGTCCCCAATTCCTCTCTCCAGTGAGGCAGGAGGCATAATCTAGACATGAAAAAGAATAAAGATAGCTACTGCTGATCAGCCCAGTATTATAATACTGGAAAATTCACTTTCTCCAAGATTAAACATCCACTGGTGTGGCCCAGTGATTATATTTCAGCAAGAATATATTTCCTTTTGGGAGAACATATAAAGTTGCTGACTAGAGATACTTAAATGATCTGCAATTTCAAGAATCAGCAGTGACTAGGGTATGCTACATCAAACAAATGCAAGAGTAAAAAATTTAACGTTTTAAAACCAACACTTTATTTGTTGATCAGCAATTGGAATTCCTTATGAAGTGATAAATTACTTAGGCTATGTTTAACATATGACAATTTGAGTCAATTTTCCAGTCACTCCCTAATAACAAAATCTCAATTGTTTATTTCTTGTTGGTTTTATGAGATCATTTGAATTATTGATTCTTCCCTTTAATATTGAACTGCCACGTGCTTAAGGTATTTAAAGGATATGGGAAAATATGGGATAAGTGCCAAAAAATGTTAATTTAAAATATAAATTCTCTTTTGATTTTCACATTAGCCATCTAATTATAATTTTGGATGCAGGGCTGAAGAGGAAGAGGAAAGCATGCTTGCTACTTACTACCTTAAGCGAAGTCCTGTCTTATATGTTTATATGTCTTCACATAAACTGATCATGGCAATGATAATCTTCAAGTAAATAATTCCAGATCATATACTAGAGAATATGGAGCATCAGCTCTAGATAACTGTGGTGGACTATTCTGAATAATTTTATAAAATCTGATTATTTTCAAAAGGCTTTAGGCAAATGTCTAAAGACATTTCTAGATAATGCCTAAGCTAAGCAATATGAATTAATAAATTAATTCAGAAACCTATGATTACATTTGCCATGGCAATGCTAATGACTTACTTCACATTTGTGACTATTAGTAAGAGATAATGCACTGGAATTTTACAGACATATGAATTATTTCATACTAAAATTCTAAGCATTTAAATTCTTTTACACATTGATATTTAAACATATACACACATATATATATACCAATCACTACTTAAATCTATAAATGCTTATTTTTCACTATAAATAGGCTACAGTCATTTAAACTATCAAGTATTCTTCTTAAGTGTAAAGTTCACCTGTTTGTGATCATAGAACGGAAAAAAAGACCAGTATTAAATTATAAATGTACAGCAACAGCTACATTTATTAAAGAACACTTCTGAGCAGGGCCTCAGCCCAATATGACTCCTAAAACTGAACTATAAACTCCTGCATAACAGTGCTTTACTTATATTAACTCTAAAAGAAGCAATAGTGGAATATTTTTCCCATTTAAAAAACACGTTAAGGGCTTCCCTGGTGGCGCAGTGGTTGCGCGTCCGCCTGCCGATGCAGGGGAACCGGGTTCGAGCCCCGGTCTGGGAGGATCCCACATGCCGCGGAGCGGCTGGGCCCGTGAGCCATGGCCGCTGAGCCTGCGCGTCCGGAGCCTGTGCTCCGCAACGGAAGAGGCCGCAACAGAGGGAGGCCCGCATACCACAAAAAAAAAAAAAAAACAAAAAAAACAAAAAAAAAAACACACGTTAATGAAGGCCATTCCCTCCAGGCTCTTTCTTTATCCAGTGTGAGAGAGAAGAAAGGAATGGCCACTAATCCAGTTAGTTTGGCCATTCAAAAATTAGATTTGCACCTCCTCTTTATGATCCCCACAGGATCTGTTATAAACTTGGTTTAGATGCCCAAAAGCTTAACTGAATTTGAGTTAGCATTGTGTTTTCTTCATTTGTCAAATTAATGGACCACCAACTCAGCAATCAGGAGATGGCCTGAGGGAAAGAGAACCCAGAAGAAACAAGTTTTCCTTAGTGGGAAGGAATGGAAATTCTGAAACAAGGAGACAGTTCTGGTTTTGGAAGAACACTCTAAATCCCTATAGAACCAATTACATGGTTGCATCACAGAATGAGCTAAAAAATTACACTCAGTCTTACTCTCAGGAAACTTGAAAATGTATATGCGATGACAACATTTTCCTGGTCTAAGTATCCCCTTCATGCTCTAGAGTGCTAGACTTTGGAATTTTAATCTTGAGCAGTAACAGAATCATTTTCCTTTGGAAAGTTCTGATCTTGCCTTCAGAATTTCTGCTCTCTGCTTTGTATAGTAAGGAAACCTAGCTCCCAATTATGGCAAGAATATTAGTCATACCCTGTAAATGATTTGCAAATTTAATTTTTAATCAAAACACAGTCTAGTATGGGACAGTGATATCTAAAACAGTTGAAAAGTGATTAACTTTAAATGTATATATGTTAGTGATAATTTTTTTAATGAGTAAATTAAAAGTAAACTTCTGGCAGAAGTTTCAGGCAGAACTCAGGGTTCTTTCCATTCAGTTTTTCTCAACCACAGCCCCACATATTTCAGTGACTAATGAGATCTGTAGATTATAGGTCTTCTCTCAAATGGTGAGCTGGAAACAATAATCTTGAATCTTCACTTATTTAACTTCAGCCAAACAACTTAGTTGAAACGTTTGTTATTTCAAAGCATTACCTAAGGTATTGGTCAACCTTTCACTATTTCATATACTCAGGATAAATGAGGCAGTTAGCCTTCTTCATAGCATCACCCAACTATCTGAGTGTGCTCTAGGACAAACCTATCAACCAGTACATGTGGCACACTGAGGGAGCTCCATTGGTTTAAGGTAGGATAAGCAAAAATTTATAGTTCAATCCGGGACCTATTCAAGAATGAAGAGATTACTAAAATTATTGAGATTTATCACTGTTGAAATATAGATTGATACAATGTTTTATTTTATTGGATATAGATTTTCAAAATAAAAATGTTTTTGAAAATAAAAATATGTTGCTATGCATATTAAAGCAAGAAAATATTTTTGTATTGATTATTGGAACAATAAAAATAATGATTCATGTATTTTATTCAATTTCTAGGTCATATATTATTAATAACATTTTTATAGTATTTTTTAAAATTTATTTTTCCATATGTTATCAGTATTTTATTTTTTATTTACCTGTAATATCTGTTAGAGTTGCATTTTCTGGTTTATATATATACACACACACACACACATATATATATATAAATGACCACTTCCACAATTTTTTTTCACTAGTGTACAATATTTTTATTTGAAAAACAAAACACGAAACATTCCTTTTACTAGTTCTGATATATCTTGTAAGCTTAGATAAAAATATGTTGAATGGAGACCATTTTCAGTTATAATTTTTTTCACGTATGAAAGTTTTAGCCCAAATATCTTTCCTCTTTCCTGAAGTTTTTGAGAATTATTTGGTACAATTTGTGTTGTTTCTCCATTCTCCTCATTAGTAGCTTAAAAAGCTCTCTCAGGTCTATTTCATCTATCTACCTGCCAGATAACAAAATCCTGTAATCAGTATCTCTTGCTCTGTTCTCTCCAAACTTGCTGGTCTAAGTCCTTTTATTTTTAAAATAATCCCATTACTAAAATTTTAATGGGGTTTTGGTAAGTTTTGAATTAATGGTAAATTTTGATGTTCTCATCACAGTGAAAATAAGAGTACATCTTGAATTATTTGAATTATTTTAATATAAGACTGTCTTTGTTTTTACACATTTTATTTTCTCAAGATTGTCCTTTAGCATTCAACTTTAATAGTCCAGCTTTTCTTTAACTAGATTTCAGTTTTTAGGCTCCATTCCCATCTCAATGTAAAATAAACTAACCAAACAATCAACCAATAAAAATGACAAAAATTCTGTTTTAAAATAAGGTTGTTAATGCCTCAGGTGTATATTCCCCTAGGGCATGGCGATTTATTTAATTAATCACCAATTAAATAGTCAGTGTCAGATATATATTGAACAGCTATCAACTGATATACACCCTGTCAAATAAGTCCCCCAAGAGATAGTAAAATAAATCACCTTATTCATTTTGAGTTGATGGCCAACTCAGTAGTCACACAATTAAATTTATGTGTAGAGGCAGAATCTGATCTTATTATCTGACTTTTTTCATTTCAGTCATGGCTAAAACTATAGGTATTGGCATCATGTAAAGGCAATTATAGGTAAATATCAAGCTTCAATCATATGCCTCAGTCTTCCAAATTTTAATTTAGGTAAAGTTATGTAAGTTTAATTTTAACTGGTCTAATTCTTAATATAAAAATGAATTCTAATGAACTTTTTATTTCAATTGTTCCCCAAATTAAGAGTGGATACAAACATATAAGTAATTATGCAAACAGATAGTTGAACCTAAAAATCTTATATCATTTTTAGCCTGAAATTTAGCAATAAGTGTAAGCCATTATAAAGTTAACATCACTACATAGTAATATGGAGATAAATCCTAAAATGCCTTGAAAAGACTCACATGCATTTAGGATTGCAGAATGGTTCAGTCATCTAACTCATACCATCTCATTCATAAATAAGTGTTCCTCAGATTGGTGGTTGCCAAGGGAGAAGGGATGGAGTGGGAGGTTGGGGTTAGCAGATGTAAGCTTTTATATACAGAATGGATAAACAACAAGGTCCTACTATACAGTGATAAACCATAACGGAAAAGAATATTTAAAAAAAGAATGTGTATATATATACATATGTATAACTGAATCACTTTGCTGTACAGCAATAATTAACACAACATTGTAAATCAACTATGCTTCAATTAAAAAAATATTCTATGACAAAAAAGCCATTAAAAAAGCAAAATAAATAAATAAATAAATGAGTGTTCTGTTTCTGGTCTAAAGCTAGTGAGGGATTATCGTTTTTAAAAATAACTGAGATTTTAAAAAATTAATATATTTACATTCTCTTTCACAGATACTCTTTTGGTCAATAAAATGACTACTGAATTGATTGTCCATAAAGTTAAGGTATTTGCTATTCAATTCCTGATTCTAATGATTTTCCAAGTAGCTTTTAGAACTGCTTACCAAATTATATTATCCAAAAGAGATGCTAATAATTTTAATCCCCATCCAGTAGTTTCCTTTCTATTGCATATCCAGTGAGCAACACAGATCTAGCTGATCAGAAATGGGTTTGATAGCTCAGTGAAGTGTGTTTAACTGTCACAATTTTTTACAGCAATTTTACCCCAAATCCAAGTCTGTTTGTTAGACTAACAACAACATATCAACTGACTGAGTTAAGTAGTCCAGACAAGAAGAATATTCTGGTCAATGTCAACAGATGAGTATATGAATGTTATGAGTGTTTGTGTACCCCCCAAACTCATGTGTTGAATCCTAACCCTTAAGGTGATGGTAGTAGAAGGTGGGGCCTTTGGGAGCTGGGTAGGTCATGAGGAAGGAGACTTCATGAATGAAATTAGTGCCCTTATAAAACAGGCTTAAGAGAGATCTCACAATTCCTTCCACCACTTAAAGACACAGTGAGAAGTTGGCAGTTTGCCACCCAGAAAATGTCTTCAATAAGACCCAATCATGTTGGCACCCTGTTCTTAGACTTCCAGACTTAACTTTGAGAAATAAATTTTTAGTGTGTATAAGCCACCTAGTCTATGGAATTTTGTTAAAGCAGCCTGAATGGGCTAAGAAAATACATAAATAAATAAATTCAATGACATTGTTTATTTTTTAACATAAAATTTGGGAAAATAAACAGAGAGATATACAAGAGAAGACTGTAAAATAAATATTGAGATAAATATTATAATGATGATTTGAGCAAAAAGGGAGATTTATAAATGATAGAAATTAATCCAAAATAGTTCAAGTCATTCTTTAGTGATTTTTCATCTACTATGCATGATTGCTAGTTTTTTGTTTTCATTTGTACATATATGTGTATATTTTAATTGGGGTATAGCTGCTTCACAATGTTGTGCTAGTTTCTGCTGTACAGCAAAGTGAATCAGACATATACATACACATATCCCCTCCCTTCTGGATTTCCCTCCCATCTAGGTCACCACAGAGCATCAAATAGAATTCCCCATGCTATACAGCAGGCTCTCACTAGCTATTTATTACATACATAGAAGTGTATACATGTCAATCCCAATCTCCCAATTCATCCCACCCATCCTTCCCCCCCTTGGTGTCCATACGTTTGTTCTCTATGTCTGTGTCTATTTCTGCTTTGCAAACAGGTTCATCTGTACCATTTTTCTAGATTCCACATATATGTGTTAATATATGATGTTAGTTTTTCTCTTTCTGACTTACTTTGGTCTGTATGACAGTCTCCAAGTCCATCCACATCTCTACAAATGACCCAATTTCTTTCCTTTTAATGGCTGAGTAATATTCCATTGTGTATATGTACCACATCTTCTTTATCCACTTGTATATTTTCTTAAAAGTAATTTGGTGTTTACTGAAAATTTAAGAACCTGGGGATAACCTGCTTTTATGAAGAAATGCTCAATTTGTATCTGGCATTTTATCCCATCTAGTTAAAGAGTAGGACAGATAAAAATGTTTGTGCTTATGTCAGACATATCAATGATACTAGATTCTTAATTACCAACTGCTAACATCTATTTAAATTCCTTTGTCTCACTACTGGGCATATATCTGGAGAAAAACATGGTACAAAAAGATACATACACCCCAATGTTCATTGCAGCATTGTTTACAATAGCCAAGACATGCAAGCAACCTAGATGCCCATCGACAGTGCAATGGGGATAAAAAAGATGTAGTACATATATACAATGGAATATTACTCAGTCATCAAAGAGAATGAAATAATGCCATTTGCATCAACATGGATGGACCTAGAGAATGCCATACTGAGTGAAATAAGTCAGAGAGAGAAGTCAGAGAGAGAGAGAGAGAGAGAAATATCGTATGGTATCACTTATATGAAGAATCTAAAAAGAAATGATACAAATGAACTTATTTACAAAACAGAAACAGACTCACAGACTAAGAGAAAGAACTTATGATTGCCAGGGGGGAAGGGTGGGAGGAAGGGATAGTTAAGAAGTTTGAAATTGACATGCACACACTGCCATATTTAAATGGATAACCAACAAGGACCTACTATATAGCACAGGGGTTCAATGTTATGTGGTAGCCTGGATGGAAGGGGAGTTTGAGGGGAGAATGGATACATGTATATGTATGGCTGAGTCACTTTTCTGTGCACCTGAAACTATCATAACATTGTTAATCAGCTATATTCCAAAATAAAATAAAAAGTGTGATTAAAAAAATTCCCTTGTTCACTATAAATATTGGCAAGTTAGTATCAGAGTTATCCAGTGTTGTATTTTTACTAGTGATTTTTCTATCACCTTGAAATCTCTTCCAGCTTTCAGCCTTGAAAAATCTATTCATCTATAATCTACCTAAACTTATTTTCTACTATTCTTTGAGATATATACTATATTTAATAAGCAAAACATAAATTGTTTGGTTGATCTAAATTCTAACACAGCCACTTTACTGAGACAAATCTTTCCCTGTCTTACAGCTCCTCCCCTGCTTAGATTAACTTAGTGCTAATGGATCTTGCTTTCTTCCACACCTCTATGATATGAGGGAATATTTCATTTATGCATGTGTGTATCTCCTTAGGTACACTCATTTATGCATGTGTGTATCTCTTAGCAACTGCTCCACAAATAAGTGTGCTCCAAAAATAAGGGTGTATACAGACACACTCACACACAAACACACTTTATAAATTATATCAAATAGAACTGATCGTTATAAGTTAGATGGTTTCTATGCATAATAACAATAAAGTTAGCATTTTCTGTATAGCAGCAACATAAAGTAATTTTACATAAACTTTCAGTTCAATTGATTTTTAAAATATACTGAAGGGGAATATTTTTGACTAAATAAATAGAAGTACTCTTCATATTTTTTCTAAATCTGTCATACTCTATCTGAGGAAGTCGTCAGGAAGTTTATGTTTAGAGTGTGCTCAGCAGAAAGATTATTGTGAAAATTATTTTTATTTAATATAAGGATAAAATACTCACACACATATGAATAGTCTGTTATAGGTGAAATGCATGGCAGTGACAAGTATTAAAATTGAAAATGTGAATTCTAATAACAACAAAAATTGTGCCAAGTAGAAAATAAGTATGCTCAATGGAAAAGTAAAAGTGCAAAAAATCAGATTAAATACTCATCCCCATGTCTCAAAAAGGAAAAAAATAAAGTGATTGGGATATATAGCTTTTTAAAAAATGGGTGCTGAAATTACTGACAGACCTTAAATTAGTAGCTGTAGTGCAATATTTGTTTTTTTATTCCTTTGATTTTGGTTTTCTGCTAAAATTTTAAATCTCAGACAAATAATTTTATTAATATATTCTTTCTAATAAGTAAGAATAGTGAAAATATTTGCCTTTATTTATGAAACTTCTTGGCACAAATTATTTAATAATTAGGTGCATTTATTTTTAAACTTGGTAACAGTGATTAGGGGAAATAAATAAATATCTTTTGAAATTTGGGGTTAGCTAATCTCAGTTCCTTTACCAACATATTGGTGATAATTTCAGCATTAATAGCTTTTAATTGCTGATTGGTATTCCTTCTCCTTAATATTTTTATTGTTTTTGATGAGGCTTTTAATATACACAACCAGGAGGTATTTCATCATAATGATTGCAGGCCCGATTGTGACAATTTCAGAAATTACAATACTTTCAATAAAATGAGTGAGCAAGTCAGTGGAAGAAAATAATTTGATGGTACATGACAAATTCACATGAAAAGTCAACAAGCTGTCATTTGGTTACTCTGATTTTCCAAAAGAGAAACTCATATTCTGATAGAAAGCCCATGTTGAGGATTATTATGAAGATTATGTAAAATTTAGATGAAATGGACTCTTCTTTTGTTTTTGTTTGTGGTGAGAAAAACACAGTTGTAACTGAACCTTAAACATAAAGGTGTTAAAATTTTATTTTATTTTCTAACATTTCCCAAAGCCTGCTTTAGAAAATGTATGGCTAGTTTTTCCTGCATAGAGAATATTACATTGGTTATTTTGAGTTAAAAAACACAGAGTCTGACAAAACACATTACAGTTGATGGAGCCATCACAATAGTGATTTAAATTACTTGTAAATAAATTGCCTTTAAAATAACCAACTCCTTTTAATCTATTTAAACAGCTGAGAGGAGCTTCAAGATTGTGGAAGAGTAAGACGCAGAGATCAACTTCCTCCCCACAGATACATCAGAAATACATCTACATGTGGAACAACCCTTACAGAACACCTACTGAACGCTGGCAGAAGACCTCAGACCTCCCAAAAGGCAAGAAACTCCCCACCTACTGAACGCTGGCAGAAGACCTCAGACCTCCCAAAAGGCAAGAAACTCCCCACGTACCTGGGTAGGACACAAGATAAAAGAAAAAACCGAGACAAAAGAGTAGGGACGGGACCTGCACCACTGGGAGGGAGCTGTGAAGGAGGAAAGGTTTCCACACAATAGAAGCCCCTTCGTGGGCAGAGATTGCGGGTGGCACGGGGGGGGAGATTCGGGGTCACGGAGGAGAGCACGGCAACAGGGGTGCGGAGGGGAGAGGACTGGGGTTGGCTGCGTGAACACAGCCTGAAGGGGGCTAGTGCACCACAGCTAGCTGGGAGGGAGTCCAGGAAAAGGTCAGGAGCTGCCGCAGAGACAAGAGACATTTTCTTGCCTCTTTCTTTCCTGGTGTGTGAGAACAGGGGATTAAGAGTGCCAGTTAATGGAGCGCCAGAGATGGGCGGGAGCCGCAGCTATCAGCTTGAGCCCAGAGATTGGCATGAGACGCTAAGTCTGCGGTTGCCACCACCAAGAAGCCTGTGTGCAAGCACAGGTCACTGCCCACACCTCCACTCCTGGGAGCCTGTGCAGCCCGGCCACTGCCAGGGTCCCGTGATCCAGGGACAACTTCCCCGGGAGGACACATGGTGCGCCTCAGGCTGTTGCAACGTCATGCTGGCCTCTGCCGCTGCAAGTACACCCCACATCCGTACCCCTCCCTCCCCCTGGCCTGAGTGAGCCAGAGCCCCCTAATCAGCTGCTCCTTTAACCCCGTCCTGTCTGAGCAAAGAAAAGATGTCCTCAGGCGACCTACATGCAGAGGCAGGTCCAAATCAAAAGCTGAACCCCGGGATCTGTGCGAACAAAGAGAAAGGGAAATCTCTCCCAGCAACCTCAGGCGCAGTGGATTAAATCTCCACAATCAACTTGATGTATGCTGCATCTGTGGAATACCTGCATAGACAACGAATCATCCCAAATTGAGGAGGTGGACTTTGGGAGCAAATATATATATATATATATATATATATATATATATATATATATATATATATATATATATATATATTCGCCATTTTTGTCTTTTTATATATATATTTCCCATTTTTCTCTTTCTGTGAGTGTGTATGTGTATGCTTCTGTGTGTGATTTTCTATATATAGCTTTGCTTTTACCATTTGTCCAAGGATTCTGTCTGTCCAATTTCTTTTCTTTTTTTTACTTAAAAAAATTTTTTTCTTAATAATTATTTTTTATTTTAATAACTTTATTTTATTTTACTTTATTTTATTTTATCTTATTTCTTTGTTTCTATTTTTTCTCCCTTTTATTCTGAGCCATGTGGATGAAAGGCTGTTTGTGCTCCAGCCAGGCATCAGGGCTGTGCCTCTGACGTAGGAGAGGCAAATTCAGCACACTGGTCCACAAAAGACCTCTCAGTACCACGTAATATCAAACAGCGAAAATCTCCCAGAGATCTCCATCTCAATGCCAAAACCCAGGTTCACTCAATGACCAGCCAGCTACAGTGCTGGACACCCTATGCCAAACAACTAGCTAGACAGGAACACAACCCCGTCCATTAGCAGAGAGGAGGGCTAAAATCATAAGGCCACAGACACCCCAAAACACACCACCAGACGTGGACCTCGCCACCAAAAAGACAAGACCCAGACTCATCCACCAGAACACATGTACTAGTCCCCACCACCAGGAAGCCTACACAACACACTGAACCAACTTTAGCCACTGGGGACAGACACCAAAATGAACGAGAAATAAGAACCTGCAGCCTGCGAAAAGGAGACCCCAAACATAGTAAGTTAAGCAAAATGAGAAGACAGAGAAACACACAGCAGATGAAACAGCAAGGTAAAAATCCACCAGACCTAACAAATGAAGAGGAAACATGCAGTCTACCTAAAAAAAAATTCAGCATAATGATAGTAAAGATGATCCAAAATCTTGCATATAGACTGGAGAAAATACAAGAAACGTTTACAAAGGACCTAGAAGAACTAAAGAGCAAACAAACAACGATGAACAATACAATAAATGAAATTAAAAATTCTCTAGAAGAGATCAATAGCAGAATAACTGAACCAGAAGAATGGATAAGTGACCTGGAATATAAAATAATGGAAAAAACTACTGCAGAGCAGAATAAAGAGAAAAGAAAGAAAAGAACTGAGGACAGTCTCAGAGACCACTGGGACAATATTAAATGAACCAACATTCGAATTATAGGGGTCCCAGAAGAAGAAGAGAAAAAGAAAGGGACTGAGAAAATATTTGAAGAGCTTATAGTTGAAAACTTCCCTAATATGGGAAAGGAAATAGTTAATCAAGTCCAGGAAGCACAGAGAGTCCCATACAGGATAAATCCAAAGAGAAACATGCCAAGACACATATTAATCAAACTATCAAAAATTAAATACAAAGAAAAAATATTAAAAGCAGCAAGGGAAAAAAAGAAACAAATAACATACATGGGAATCCCCAAAAGGTTAACAGCTGAACTTTCAGCAGAAACTCTGCAAGCCAGAAGGGAGTGGCAGGACATATTTAAAGTGATGAAGGAGAAAAACCTACAACAAAGATTACTCGAACCAGCAAGGATCTCAATCAGATTTCATGGAGAAATTAACATATTTACAGACAAGCAAAAGCTGAGAGCATTCAGCACCATCAAACCAGCTTTACAACAAATGCTAAAGGTACTTCGCTAGGCAGGAGACAGAAGAGAAGGAAAAGACCTACAATAACAAACCCAAAACAATTAAGAAAATGATAATAGGAACATACATATTGATAATTACCTTAAATGTAAATGGATTAAATACTCCAACCAAAAGGCATAGACTGGTTGAATGGACACACAAAAAAGACCCATATATATGCTGTTTACAAGAGAACCACTTCACACCTAGGGACACAAATTACCTTACATGTAAATGGATTAAATACTCCAACCAAAAGGCATAGACTGGTTGAATGGACACACAAAAAAGACCCATATATATGCTGTTTACAAGAGAACCACTTCACACCTAGGGACACATACAGACTGAAAGTGAGGGGATGGAAAAAGATATTCCATGCAAATGGAAATCAAAAGAAAGCTGGAGTGGCAATTTTCATATCACACAAAATAGACTTTAAAATAAAGACTATTACAAGAGACAAAGAAGGACACTACATAATGATCAAGGGATCGATCCAAGAAGAAAATATAACAATTGTAAATATTTGTGCACCCAACATAGGAGCACCTCAATAGATAAGGCAAATACTAACAGCCATAAAAGGAGAAATCGACAGTCACACAGTCATAGAGGGGGACTTTAACACACCACTTTAACCAATGGACAGATCATCCAAAATGAAAACAAAAAAGGAAACACAAGCTTTAAATGATACATTAAACAATAGAGACTTAATTGATATTTATAGGACATTCCATCCAAAAACAACAGAATACACATTCTTCTCAAGAGCTCATGGAACATTCTCCAGCATAGATCATATCTCGGGTCACAAATCAAGCCTTGGTAAATTTAAGAAAACTGATATTGTATCTTTTCCGACCACAACACTTTGAGACCAGATATCAATTCCAGGAAAAACTCTATAAAAAATACAAACACATGGAGGCTAAACAATACACTACTTAAAAACGAATTGATCACTGAAGAAATCAAAGAGGAAATAAATAAATACCTAGAAACAAATGACAGTGAAAACACGACGACTCAAAACCTATGAGATGAAGCAAAAGCAGTTCTAAGAGGGAACTTTATGGCAATACAACCGTACCTTAGGAAACAAGAAATATCTGAAATAAACAACCTAAACTTACACCTAAAGCAATTAGAAAAAGAAGAACAAAATAACCCCAAAGTTAGCAGAAGGAAAGAAATCATAAAGATCAGATCAGAAATAAATGAAAAAGAAATGAAGGAAACAATAGCAAAGATCAATAAAACTAAAAGCTGGT
>NC_041220.1:45938736-45940797 GCF_002837175.3 Physeter macrocephalus | reverse complement strand
ATCAGATAAGAAATAAATGAAAAAGAAATGAAAGAAATGATAGCAAAGATCAATAAAACTAAAAGCTGTGTCTTTCAGAAGATAAACAAAATTGATAAACCATTAGCCACACTCATCAAAAAAAAAAAGGGAGAAGACTCAAATCAATAGAATTAGAAATGAAAAAGGAGTAGTAACAACTGACACTGCAGAAATACAAAGGATCATGAGAGATTACTACAAGCAATTATATGCCAATAAAATGGACAACCTGGAAGAAATGGACAAATTCTTAGAAATGCACAACCTTCCGAGACTGAACCAGGAAGAAATAGAAAATAAGAACAGACCAATCACAAGCACTGAAATTGAAACTGTGATGAAAAAGCTTCCAACAAACAAAAGCCCAGGACCAGATGGCTTCACAGGCAAATTCTATAAAATATTTAGAGATGAGCTAACACCTAAACTTCTCAAACTCTTGCAAAATATAGCAGAGAGAGGAACACTCCCAAACTCATTTTACGAGGCCACCATCACCCTGATACCAAAACCAGACAAAGATGTAACAAAAAAAGAAAACTACAGGCCAATATCACTGATGAACATAGATGCAAAAATCCTCAACAAAACACTAGCAAACAGAATCCAACAGCACATTAAAAGGATCATACACCATGATCAAGTGGGGTTTATCCCAGGAATGCAAGGATTCTTCAATATATGCAAATCAATGAATGTGATACACCATATTAACAAATTGAAGGAGAAAAAACATAGGGTCATTTTTATCAACGCAGAGAAAGCTTTTGACAAAATTCAACACAAATTTATGATAAAAAACCTGCAGAAAGTAGGCATAGAGGGAATTTTCCTCAACGTAATAAAGGCCATATATGACAAACCCACAGCCAACAATGTTCTCAATGGTGAAAAACTGAAACCATTTACACTAAGATCAGGAAAAAGAAAAGGTTGCACATTCTCACCACTATGATTCAACATAGTTTTGGAAGTTTTAGCCACAGCATTCAGAGAAGAAAAAGAAATAAAAGTAATCCAAATCAGAAAAGAAGAGGTAAAGCTGTCACTGTTTGCAGATGACATGATACTATACATAGAGAATCCTAAAGATGCTACCAGAAAACTACTAGAGCTAATCAATGAATTTGGTAAAGTAGCAGGATACAAAATTAATGCACAGAAATCTCTGGCATTCCTATACACTAATGATGAAAAATATACATAGAGAATCCTAAAGATGCTACCAGAAAACTACTAGAGCTAATCAATGAATTTGGTAAAGTTGCAGGGTACAAAATTAATGTGCAATAATCTCTAGCATTCCTATACACTAATGATGAAAAATCTGAAAGTGAAATTAAGAAGAAACTCCCATTTACCATTGCAACAAAAAGAATAAAATATCTACGAATAAACATACCTAAAGAGACAAAAGACCTATATGCAGAAGATTATAAGACACTGAGGGAAGAAATTAAAGATGATACAAATAGATGGAGTGATATACCATGCTCTTGGATTGGAAGAAGCAACATTGTGAAAATGACTCTACTACCCAAAGCAATCTACAGATTCAATGCAATCCCTATCAAAGTACCACTGGCATTTTTCACAGAACTAGAACAAAAAATTTCACAATTTGTATGGAAACGCAAAAGACCCAGAATTGCCAAAGCAATCTTGACAGAGAAACACAGAGCGGGAGGAATCAGGCTCCCTGACTTCAGACTATACTACAAAGCTACAGGAATCAAGAGAATACTGGTACAAAAACAGAAATATAGATCAATTGGACAGGATAGAAAGCCCAGAGATAAACCCATGCAAATATGGTCATCTTATCTTTGAGAAAGGAGACAAGAATATACAGTGGAGAAAAGAGCCTCTTCAATAAGTGGTGCTGGGAAAGCTGGACAGGTACATATAAAAGTACGAAATTAGAACACTCCCTAACACCATAAACAAAAATAAACTCAAAATGGATTAAAGACCTAAAGGTAAGGCCAGACACTATAAAACTCTTAGAGGAAAACATAGGCAGAACACTCTATGACATAA
>NC_041220.1:45935353-45938163 GCF_002837175.3 Physeter macrocephalus | reverse complement strand
CAGATGAATGGATAAAGAAGATGTGGCACATATATACAATGGACTATTACTCAGCCATGAAAAGAAACGAAATTGAGTTATTTGTAGTGAGGTGGATGGACTTAGAGTCTGTCATACAGAGTGAAGTAAGTCAGAAAGAGAAAAACTAATACTGTATGCTAACACATATATATGGAATCTAAGAAAGAAAGAAAGAAAAAGGTCATGGAGAACCTAGGGGCAAGACAGGAATAAAGACACAGACCTACTATAGAATGGACTTGAGAATATGGGGAGGGGGAAGGGTAAGCCGTGACAAAGTGGCATGGACATATATACACTACCAAACTTAAAATAGATAGCTAGTGGGAAGCAGCCACATAGCACAGGGAGATCAGCTTGGTGCTTTGTGACCACCTAGAGGGGTGGGATAGGGAGGGTGAGAGGGAGGGAGATGCAAGAGGGAAGAGATATGGGAACATATGTATATGTATAACTGATTCACTTTGTTATAAAGCAAAAACTAACACACCATTGTAAAGCAATTATACTCCAATAAAGATGTTAATAAATAAATAAATAAATAAATAAATAACTGAGTACAAGATCTTGGGTTAAAAAAAAAAATCACAAACCCTGGCAACAGTTATATTAGTAGGAACGAAATACTTTCATTAAAACCAAAACCTGAGACAATGTAACCTATGTTTTGTCTAGATCTTATAAATATTCCTCATCTGTTTCAAAAAAGAGAAAAGCAGGTAACTTTAATATTTGAATATTAAAAGACCTTACAAACATTTTTTAATAGTAACTTTTAGAATATATCACCTCTTCATATTAGTGAACTCTGCATTTTGACCTATTCCATTATCATCAAATTTACCTGCTTTAATATAACAAATTTAAAACATGTTTAAATTTTCCCCTCAAATTAGAGTATTGAAAAATCTGTTCCACCTGTTTGTCTTTACAATTTACAATTCCGGGTGAAAATTTAATACCTTATAGATATCTGTGAAAAACAAATCATACAATTTAGTTTTCTTTGCAAGGAATATTAAGTAAAACAACTGAAATAAAACAACTCCTGCAGTGTATGGCACAAAACATAAATTTAATAAATGCATAAAATTTCTAAAGTGAAATTTATAAATAATAGATAAATTTTCTATAAAAAGTATAACTCCTTTCCACCTAATTATTGTTTCATGCTAAAATTGTTCTTATTTTATATTTCAATGTTCCTGGAATTGTCATCACAATTATGCTGAAAGAAAAATAATTATTTCTTTTTAAAATGGTATACTAGAGAAATTTTGAAAATTCTCTATTTTTTTTTTATTTTACTAGATTTTAAATGCTTTGATTTTTTTTTTTTTTGTCCTTTTTGTCTTTTAAATACAAAGTCTTAGCTGTCCCAGTGCCCAAAGTCTTCCCTTCCACTAAGGTCCAGTAGAGTCTGAATCTTCAATCAGAACCTCTGTGGTAGCAGCGAGTATATCCGAGTTCATGACCAGTCCTTCAGTGCCTCCACTGCTGCCACTTCACACAACGATCTTCCCATCAGCCATCAGGCTCACCGGTTCCTTCCCACTACAGTATGACTTTGACATCCCTTCAGTCCCTTCAGCTTCTAGCAGGAGGCACTCTCCAGAGGTGGAGTTTCCCAAGGGCTCAGGAAGAAGAGGAAGATCCTGACCGTCTGCAGATTGTGTCATGACTCTGGATTAGTGCCCAAGATATCTGTGCTGGTGATGAGGGCGCCTGCATTGGCAGCCAGAGCTTCGGCAATCAGCACCTCAGGGTGGCTTTTTGCTTTGTGAGCCACTACGCTGTCCTTCTTCTCAAATTTTTTGCCACAGATATTGCAAGAAAACTGGTAGAAGGAGTCTGCATCATGCTTCTTCATGTGCCAATTAAGGGATGCCTTTTGCCGACAAGTAAATCCACAGATCTCGCATCTAAGGAGAGTGAAAAAGGAAATGGCTGATCAAATAGAGAAATAAAGAGACCTCTCATTTAGGGTCAGGGTGAGAATTTAGAGGTCACAGTTATAAGCAACAGTTAGTAATATATACTTCTTGTGAAAGATTAGGAAAAGTTAATAGGCAGAAAACTAAACTGTTTTCCTCTTTCTGTTTGTTTGAAAAAGAGGAAAACAAAAGAAAAACGTGACTAAGTAGCTCCCCTAATCAATACCCACTCTTTAATTCGGTAAAAGTAAAATAGCAGTGCCAGCTGAAATGTTCGTAAAGGGTCTAACCCTCAAGTGGCGTACATGCACTTAGACCCCAGATGTTCACCAGTAAGTAAGTACTCACTGTAATGGTTTCTCGCCAGTGTGAATCATCCGGTGCACTGCCAGATTGTGGGAACTCTTGAAGGCTCGAGCACAGTATTCACAGATATAATCTCGTTGATCTAAGAAGAAAAATAATGTGGTTATTTAGTGTTCCATTTAGAATCCCTCTGAAGTATTTTTTCCTAGCTTACAACAAGTAAGCAGATTATCAGGCAGGTGAATTTAGAGGAAAAGCAATACTGTTTTTAATGTATAAGCACTTTGGATAAACAAAACTTAAAAGTAAATAAAATCATTTTTATCTCTTTTTAGTCCATTCATTCAGTAGCATATGAACCTATTTAAAAAAATAAAAATAAAAAACACAGCTAGACAGAAATACGAGAACTTTTTTCTTTTTTTTTTTTTTTTTAGATTCCATATATATGTGTTAGCATACAATATTTGTTTGTCTCTTTCTGAGTTACTTCACTATGTATGACAGACTCTAGGTCTATCCACCTCACTACACATAACTCAATTTCAT